>NC_133326.1:576638380-576813769 GCF_042186555.1 Aquarana catesbeiana | reverse complement strand
AACTGGGCAAATATTAGTAGTGGCCTAAGAGGCCCGAAGAAATGACACACCAAGGAGTGGATCATTGAAAAGGTAAGTATAGTAACTCTTCTATTACAGTTATGCTGTGCCCTACAAAATTACCCTGTGCCAAACCCAATCTTGTATAAGGTATAAGTCCACCTTTAGGATCACGTTACACCCATGTTTATTGTGTAACATGAAACATGGTCACATTTGCAGCTACCCACCCTCAAGCCACCTCCCCCCTACCTGAATTGCAGGTTTTTTTTTTCTTCTAGCGGGGATATGCAATTAGCGGACCTCCAGCTGTTGCAGAACTAAAAGTCCCATGAGGCAAAGCAAGACTCTGACAGCCACAAGCATGACACCCAGAGCCAGAGGCACGATGGGACTTTTTGCAACAGCTGAAGGTCCTCTAATTGCATATCCTGTATTTATTTAGTTATTTTCTAATTTGGCACAGCTCTGTATGGCTCTGCCCACACAGCTGAGCCAACCAATCAGAGATCCATTTAGAGCAGGGGTCTCAAACGGGCAGCTCTCCAGCTGTTGTGAAACTACAAGTCCCATGAGGCATTGCAAGGCTGACAGTTACAAACATGACTCCCGCAGGCAGAGGCATGATGGACAGCTGGAGGGTCACCAGTTTGAGACCCCTGATTTAGAGTAACTTGTAGAGCTATATGGAGCACAAGTGCCATGTCGATGTACTTGCCATCCATTACTTCCTCCAGCTCCAGTCCATACCTCCATACAGACCTGGGGCTGGGAGAAGAGTCTGCAGGAGCCTGTGCATTGCACCCATAACACACCGATCCTTGTTTGCAATGTTCTTTTTAACTACTTGCCGACCAGCGCACGCTGATTTACGTCGGCAGAATGGCGCTGGTGGGCAAAAGGGCGTACAGGTACGTCCCCTTTAAGAAACGGTGCTGCGGGTGCGTGCGCGCCGGGTCCCGCAGACTGTATGTCCGCTAGGTGGCTGCGATCGTGTCACAGAGAGGTAGAACGGGGAGATGCTTTTGTAAACAAAGCATTTCCCCGTTCTGCCTAGTGACAGGACAGAGATCACTGCTCTGTCATTGAACAGTGATTGTTGTCATGTGTGTTGTAGCCCCTCCCCCCCACAGTTAGAATCACTCCCTAGGACACACTTAACCCCTTGACCGCCCCCTAGTGGTTAACCCCTTCACTACCAGTGTCATTTACACAGTAATCAATGCATTTTTATAGCACTGATCGCTGTATAAATAACAATGGTCCCAAAATAGTGTCAAAAGTGTCCGATATGTCCGCCATAATGTTGCAGTCCCGATAAAAAATTGCAGATCGCCTCGATTACTAATAAAAAAAAAAATGAAAAATGCCATAAAACTATCCCCTATTTTGTAGACCCTATAAATTTTGCGCAAACCAATCAATATACGCTTATTGCGATATTTTTGAAAAAAAAAAAATTGTAGAAGAATACAAATCGACCTAAACTGAGGAGATATATATATATATATATTATTTATTATAGTAAAAAATATTGTGTTTTTTTTTTTTTTTTTTTTTTTTTCAAAATTGCCGCTCTTGGGTTTTTTGTTTTTTTTTATAGCGCAAAAAATAAAAATTGCAGAGGTGATCAAATACCACCAAAAGAAAGCTCTATTTGTGGGGAAAAAAGGACGTCATTTTGTTTGGGTATAACGACGCACGACCGTGCAATTCAGTTAAAGCGACGCAGTGCTGAATCGCAAAAAGTGCTTTGGTCAGGAAGGGGGTAAATTCTTCAGGGGCTGAAACGCTTTAATCTCCTTTAATGAATCCAAATGCCCATTCTCTGAAATAGAAGAGGTATATAATCTTGTGTGTGAAGCCTCCATCAGGGCCTAAGACATTCAATAATGTGGTCCTATCCTTTGACCCCCTACATCAGTTACAGGACTTAGCCATGACGTAGGGGGTCTGAGGAAGGAGCCTTGGTACGCGGTGGGGGACATGGACATCCCACATTCCCAGAAGTGTAAAATGTTGGACACTGCTGAGGGCTGCAGCCATGGAGGGATGGTAGGAGACACGGCCCCAGGGAGGGGAGTATAGTGGTTTGTGTCTTGCAGGTTTCTAGTGGTATCATTAGAGACCTCATTAGACTGTAGTTGTTAAAGTTGGATTGTAGCAAGTGTAAGCAAAATAGTTTTATTCATATAAAATGTGTCTATAGTTGTATATATTTCCCTATTATGCTATCAGCAGGAAGCAGGTTGGGTCATATATGTGCTTTGTCACCGCTGTCTATGTCTAAATTCTGAGGAAAGGCGTTGTTTTTTGCTCTTTTATTTTTCTACCATCGCTCTGGTCTGTCGAATATAGTACTTTGATGGAAAGAGTAAGTGTTTTTTATTGTGTAGTATTATTTATATATGTATATATTTTTAGGCTTTTCTAAAGTAAATGTAAACCCAATTACTAATATTTCCTATACACATATTACAGGTCTTCTTGTTCTTTCTAAATGTGCAGCTTTTATTACAATTATCCCTAGATCCATGTTTGGACACCTTTTTCTGGTATAGGGTGACAACACTCTGTCCCTGTCTCCCAATTGTGCTCTTGAGTTGTCACCCTGAAGCACAGGCTTCCAGTGGAGACAAGTGGTTTTTACTGTTTCAGGTGTAATCTCTGTTGTCCAATCCACAATTAGGAAAACTGTGCGCTCATGTAAATGTGATCCATATACAAAAATTAGGAGTACCGCTCAAAGCACTGCAAAACTTCTCCCTCCAAAGCACACATCAGGTGCCGACGTTCAAACCAGCTCATCCAGACTAACAAACAGATCAGAAGACAGAGGATGGAAATGCGGCCCACCAGAGCCCAGTCACTATATAGAGAGGTAAAGATGTCCCATAGGCCCGAAACATGTCAGAGGAGCATAGCTTTCCATAGCTCCCCCCCCCCCCCCCCCCCCCCCCAACGGAAAGCACTGGACAACCTCCCACCAAGACACAAACTTCGATTTTGGGTAGGTGCTTAAAAGTCTCTTATGAACAGAAGGAGTTCTGTAGTTCTGTCCTTTTGGTTACAGCACTGCTCCTCCATCGATAGTTACAGTAAATGAGCGTTGTCACCCTAAGACAAGAAGTGTGCTAACTGGTAGGATCACCAGGTGAAAATAATGGGGGGGGGGGGGGGGACTGAAAAAAATAAAACTAATGCAGCCACCATAACTAAGGACTAATAAACTGCAATCTATTATATATTTGTTTTGGATATACATATGCTTTTAGATATAAAAGATATAGCAGTGTAATCATTAACTCCTGCAATTTTAAAGCATGACATGTTGGGTATCTATTTACTCGGCATAACATCATTTTTTACATTATTCAAAAAATTGGGCTACCTTTTTACTGTTTTTGTGTGGTGTTGTGTTTTTTTTTTTTTTTTTAATTCATGAAAGCGTATTACTTCCAAAAAATTTGCATTTGAAAGACTGCTGCAAATAGTGTGACATAAATTATTGCAATGATTGCCATTTTATTCTCTAGGGTCTCTGCTAAAAAAATATGCATAATGTTTTTGGGGTTCTAAGTAAATTTTCTAGTAAAAAATATGGATTTTAACTTGTAAGCATCAAGTGTCAGAAAAGGGCTTAGGCATGAAGGGGTTAATGCTACATTTGCAAAAGCAACTAACACTGGTACCAATGACAGCGGCAGTTATCTGCTGATATTCCTACAGCTGTTTCAGCCACCAGCGAGCAGCTAATACCTCTCAAATGTGGTATTTTATCTGTGGTTTGCCTGTAATTTAAACGTTAAAGCGGAGCTCCACCCAAAAGGGAGGTTCCCCTTACTTGCACCCTCCATTCCTCCACTGCTACTTTTTGGCACTTTTTTTGGGGGGGGGGGGGGGGTACCTGGTTTTGACAGGTACCCACTCCCACTTCCGGCTCAGATTGCCACACCCCTTCTTCCCCTACGCATGCGCAGTAGGAAACAAGCTGTGAAGCCACTAGGCTTCACGTCCCGTTTCCCTTACTACAGATGCTGGCGCCTGCGAACATCGCAGGAACCCTGGACAGGCAAGTGTCCTTCTATTTAAAGTCAGCATCTACAGTATTTGTAGCTGCTAACTTTTTTTCTTTTTTTTTTTTTTTTTTTTTCTGAAGGAGCCTGGAGCTCCTATTACCACAATCTGCCCCGCCGTCATTTTGCTGTAGGCTCTCCTGTTCTGACTGGACGTCATATGACATCCTTCAGAATGAGGTACGTGGCAATCGGTAGTGCGGTGCCGCTTTGACACACCGCATCTCTGATCACTTTAAAGAGCTTATGGTGTAGGCTCTTTACCATGTGATCAACTGTGTCCAATCACAGCTGATCAGTGTACCTAGGAAGTGCCAGTTATCGGCATTCCTCTATTAAGGCTGACAGGGCGTGAGTAGAGGAGAGCTGATAAGTGGCTCTCCTGACGGGGGATCTGCACTGATAATCAGCGCAGCGCCACCAGCGATGCCAATCAGTCCCCACTAATGATGCCTGTCAGTGCTGCCCATCAGTGCTGTATGTTAGTGCCACCTCATCAGTGCACATCAGTAAAGAAGAAAACTTACTTATTTACAATATTTTATAACTGAAACCAAGAAACTTTTTTTTTTTTTTTCAGTCTTTTCCTTATTTTTTGCTTTTTTGGTATCGGGGCAGTTTGGTAAAGCAGTACTCCTGAAAAACTTTGCTATAAAGTTAGTAGCGTGCAGATTTCTTTTTTCCTGCAGCTTATTATTACTGGCAACCAATGTGACGGTCATCTTCCTGGCATTGTGTATTTGTTTATATGCAGAATTGAAGGTTAGACCGGCAGTCTTGGCTTATAAAGAATCCTCTCCTGATTTTCACATGGGCGCCACCTGCTGGCTATAAAGTGCACTTCTCCCTTTTCTTATTGAACTCTTGGAATCATATGCTTGTCACCATTGAGTCACGTTGTGTCGCATACTGTAGCTGGGTGTGGACTCGCTTTGTGGTTAATCATTGTCAACTGCATCCCAGCTGATGGGGACATTAGATTTAATAATTTTACGATCTCTAGTAACTGCAGACAGGCTTAACTGAAAAGTATATTTGGAGAAGCAGAATTAAACCCATCAATTTAACTGTTTCCCAAAACCATTCCATGCTCTGAATAACTGTCACATTTGCTTGTGCTCTCAACTGAACTGCTAAGCCATCAAGTAGCTGGCGTCATAACTGACCAGAACAATGGCAACTGCAGTTCAAACAGAGGCTAAGACAGCAACTTCCTTTGCTGTAGATATCAGGAGGCTTTTAGTTTTAAATCTCATAAGACCTTTTAACTTGTTAATGTTGTTTAATTCTACAGCCTTAATTAAAGCGGTTGTAAACCGTGGATATTGCAAAAATAAAAATTAAAAAAATATACCTGCAAGGCAATGGCATAATGTGCTAGTATGCATCACATACTAGCACATTATGAAATACTCACCTTGGAATGAAGCCCTCCAGCGCTGTACTGTCACTGCTGAGAAGGCTGACATGTTCCCCCTGTCTTTATCTGGGTTTGCACGCCCTGGCAGTGTGATTGACCAGAGCCATGATAACGTCACTCCCGTACATGCATGTGGGAGCCCTTGGCTCCGTCACGAAGCTCTGAGGTTCTGGCAAGGTATGGCAGACCTTCAGAGCGCATGCGCCAGTGATGTCACTGGCTGCATGCAGGTGAATATCTCCTAAATTGTGCAAGTTTAGGAGATATTCATTTTACCTACAGTTAAGCCTTCCTATAGGCTTACCTGTAGGTAAAAATTACCAAGCGGGGTTTACAAAAAATATCTATTTGCAGTTTACACTATAGGATTGTAAAAGACATCCCGTGATGAACAGTTGGTGTGGCCAAATTGTGTTCATAATGGAGGAAGCTTAATTCGCATAGTTAAATCAAACATGGTCAGTCTGTCCCCCCCCCAGGTCAGTCTTTCCCCCAGTATAATCCCCCCCAGGCCAGTCTGTACCCCAGTTAAATCGTCCCCCACCAATCTAATCAAAAGCACTTCAAGCTGACGAGAGGGGGATAGGAGGTGGACTGAAACCCAGACAGGATCTAAAACCCGGACTGTCCGGGTGAATCCCAGACAGGTGGCAACCCTAACGCCAGTGTGAATGAGGCCTTTGGTGTTTGATCGTTTTCTACTGCAGATAAAGAGCACCAGTCACCAATCGGTGCTTCTACTGATCTAAATGTCCACTTCCTGAAGATAACTTTTTATTTACTTTATATTCTGCCCCTGGCAGAGCAGCTGCCTTATTGCAAAGGTGCTGCCTGCAAAAGGTGAGGTTTTCATCTACTGGGGTTTATTTACTAAAACTGGAGAGTGCAAAATCTGGCTCACTTCTGCATAGAAACCAACCCGCTTCCAGTTTTTATTGCCAAAGCGGAGGGCGAGGAGCGAAGGTCTGTTCAAAGAAACACATGAACTGTACATGAAATTGCGTATGAATCACTTATGAGGCAGTTTATGAACTGCATATATAAATTGCTTATGAACGGTCTATGAAACTGCTTATGCATTGCCAAGGAAACCGTTCATGAATGTCTATGAAAACGTTTATGAACTATATGTGAATGGCCTACGATTGGTCTGGGGAAAGGTATTTTCTAAATAGTTCTAGCTTTTCTCCACTGAATTGTGTTATCAGTGGCTATTAGACCGCCTGGGATCAACCTGGGGAAACAGAAAATCCACAAGTAGAAAAACCACCATGAGAGGTAGAACTATAAAAGGTAACGAACCAAAAAACCCCAAAAGAAAATGCAAACGCAAGTACAATTAAGAAATATTTGACAAAGGACGGGAGCCCAAAGAGCCCAGGACCAGATTAACCAGGACCAGAAAAACAGCAACAAGGGAACAAAGACAAGAACAAAGACCCTGGGAAAAAAGAGAGGTGAGACCTCAGACCAATCCAGAGAAGATATAAGCACAGAAAGTGAATTGGAGATGAGTAAAATGGAGGAACAAGGAGCTGGTGCCCAAATGCCAACAAAACTGGAAATGTCAGACGTGTTTTTAAGACTGGAAAATTCTATCAAAGCAGAAATCTTCACACTACGGACCGATCTAGGTCAGTTGCTGACACAAGTAGAGGAGACAGATGAAAAGATGGATAAACAAGCTTGAGAATCAATAAAATTTAAAAGAACAAGTTAAAGACATGCAACTGGATCAGAGGAGAATGCTATATAAACTAGAAGATCAGGAGAACCAAAATAGAAGACAGAATTTAAGGATCCGTGCGCTACAAGAAGAAAGAGGAGAAGATCTAAGAAAAATAATAAATAAAATATTGAATCCCTTTTTGGATAAAGCGGCAGAGGACTGCCATAAGATAGAAAGAGTCCACAGGATCAGAAAACCTCAAAATATATCAGCTGACCTACCCCGAGATGTCATAGTAAGTTTTCAACTATATGAAGAAAAAGCACAAATTTGGGGGAAAATGAGAGGACGACCAACACTAAAATATGAAGGGGTGGACATCCAAGTTTTCAAAGATCTGGCGCCAGAAATGTTGGCTAGGTGAAGACTCCTTAAACCCCTACTTGAGCAAATGCGAATAAAGAACATTAATTATAGCTGGGTTTTCCCTGCATGTCTAATAGGTCAGGATGGAAGATCAACGAGACTAAGGTTTCCAGAAGACCTACAAGAATTCTGTAATTAATAAACTAGACTTACAAGCTTCGGTTATCCCAGTATGGTCGGAATAAGAAATTAACACAGTAGGAAGACTAACAATGGCAAAGGCTGCATAGAGTCGCAAGGAAGACTTAAAAACAAATATAAAAAATACCCCAGAGACTGAATAGAAATAGGTTCTTGGAGAATTTGATAAGATAGACCGAGTTTAAGCCAAATTGAGCAGAAATGGAAGAGAAAAGTGGAAATCTCTTAGCAGAGGTAGGCCCTGGGGAGCGAGAGGGGGAGTGGATGAGGGTGAATCAGCCGCAGTGGGGCAAAAAAGGGGATGGAGAGTTTGGGATTCTTGAATCGCTGGCATGCTCCCGGCCCACTCCTCTCCCCCTTCCTTTTTTTTTTTTTTTTTTTTTTTTTTTTTTTTAAGGGGGGGGGGTTGGAGGAGAAGCACGGTCAGAGACTCACTCCAGGATAAGAGAATCACTGGTGGAAACGGAATACGGATCCACCCTATGGTTCTGGGGCCGGAACAGGGCCATGGGAGGGGGAGGGTCCCGGAGATCACAATCTATATCAATCTGATCATTTTTTTTTTCTCCCAGACAGGTTAGAAAGAGAGCGCGGTAATCAAAGATGACATCAATAAAATTTATATCATATAATGTTTGTGGGCTTAATACGCCAGCAAAGAGACACAAAATCTTAAAGGAGGTTAAACAGTATAAAGCTGGGGTAGTGTTCCTTCAGGAGACGCATATCTGCCACAACGCCATTGTAAAGCTGTTTTTGAAAGATTATCCAATATGGTACTATGGGGATTCTACAACAAGAAGAGCAAAGGGGGTTGCCATTGGGGTGGCTAGAGGATTACGGTTCATATTGGAGGAAAGGATGACAGATCCAGAAGGCCGATAGTTTTTCATTTTAGGAAGAGATATGTGAAATGGAATGTAGGCTGGCAAACATCTATTGCCCCAATAGGAACCCAACAAATTATTTATTTGAGGCAGGTCATGGGGAAGTTAATGGATTTTAAAAAGGGAGGTGTGATTATGACAGGAGATCTAAATTTCTGTTTGGAACCAAGAATTGATAGTATGTCACGGGCTCAGGGGACTAGGAATGAAGTATTAAAAAAAGAAATAAATTTAATTAGAACAGGGGCACAAAAAAAGGGAGAAGGGGAATGGCTTCAGGTACTAGTGATAAAAAGGAATGAACTAAAACAGTGGTCATCAACCCTGTCCTCCGGGCCCACTAACAGATGAGGTTTGCAAGATAACTGAAATGCATCGCAGGTATTATCATTTGATGCTCAGTGATTGCAGTATTCTAGTCTGCATCTCCCCAAGGTAATACATAAAACCTGGCCTGTTAGTGGCCCTGAGGACATGGTTGATGACCACTGAACTAAAAGACCTATTGGATCAGGAGACGAGAAGGGACTTTAATAGAATTGCAAAAGAAAGATATTTATGGGGAAATAAAACAGGGAAACGCCTGGCAATATTACTGAAGAAGAAAAAAATCATTAAATTATATAGAAAAAAAATACAGAAAACAGAGATGATATTCTCAACAACAGAAATAGCGAAAGTGTTCCAGAATTATTATGGGTCATTATATTCAATAAAACAAAAGGGACAACTGGAAATAGACTGGAAAAGACAAGAGTTCCTAAAAAGTGCCAGATTACCTCCAGTAATAGAGAACAAGCTATTTACCTTAGAAAAATCCATAACAGAAGAAGAGATTAATACAGCTTTAAAAGACTTGGCATCAGGAAAAGTCTAGGTCCTGATGGGTTCACGACTTTTTATTATAAAAAAATTTAAAGAAAATCTATTACCTAAACTATGTTCATATATGAACGGACCAGAAACAAATTATGAGATGGGAAGAGAAGCCCTTTTGGCTTCAATTACAATTATTCCAAAGGAGGGAAAAGATAGTACTTTATGCTTAGTTACAGACCAATATCCCTGTTGAATGCAGACACAAAGCTATTTGCTAAGAAAAATAGCAACAAGGTCCCTCTCATGGATAGGACGAATAAACACTATAAAGATTGAAGATGGTAATAGTATAGAAAATTATGTACAAATTTCAAATGTTGCCTATTTCTCTACCTCCAGACATATTTTAAAACATTAACCACTTAAGGACCAGCCTCGTTTTGGATTTTAGGTGTTTACATGTTTAAAACTGTTTTTTTTTTTGCTAGAAAATTACTTAGAACCCCCAAACATTATATATGTTGTTTTTTTTTTTTTTTTTTCTAACACCCTAGAGAATAAAATGGCGGCCGCGGCAATACTTTATTTGCTCAGCGGTCTTATAAGCGCACTTTTTTTTGGAAAAAATCACATTTTGAATAAAAAAATAAGACAACAGTAAAGTTAGCCCAATTTTTTTTTTATATTGTGAAATATAATGTTACGCCAAGTAAATTGATACCCAACATGTCACACTTCAAAATTGCGCCCGCTCGTGGAATGGCGTCAAACTTTTACCCTCAAAAATCTCCATAGGCGACGTTTAAAAAATTCTACATGTTTCGTGTTACAGAGGAGGTCTAGGGCTAGAATTATTGCTCTCACTCTACCGGTCGCGGCGATACCTCACATGTGTGGTTTGACCACCGTTTTCATATGCGGGCGCTACTCGCGTATGCGTTCGCTTCTGTGCGCGAGCTCGTCGGGACAGGGGGGGGGGGTTTAATTTATTTTATTTATTTTTACACTGTTTAAAAAAAAAAGAAATTGTGTCACTTTTATTCCTATTACAAGGAATGTAAACATCACTTGTAATAGAAAAAAGCATGACAGGTCCTCTTAAATATGAGATCTGTGGTCAAAAAGACCTCAGATCTCATTTTTACACTAAAATGCAATAAAAAAAAAGTCATTTTAAAAAAAAAAAGACATTGAAAAAAATATGCCTTTTAAGGGGCGTGGGCGGAAGTGACGTCGCTTCTGCCCAGCAGTGTCATGGAGACGAGTGGGCGCCATCTTAGCCTCACTTGTCTCCAGGCACAGAAGGGAGACGGACACGGCTCCGGTAAGCGGCGGAGGGCACCGGATCGTGGCGGGGGGGTCCCCCTCTCCCGCCACCGATAAAAGTAATCTCGCTGCGTATCCGCCGCAGGGACCACTTTTATCAGAAAGCCGACCGCCGCTCGCAAACAGGGATACCGGGGTTATGGCAGCTAGCTGCTGCCATAACAACGATATCCGCTGGCAAAGTTTGGACGTACATCGGTGTGCGGCGGTCCGGAAGTGGTTAAAAAAATATAATAACTAAGTTCATTTGGCAGAATAGGAAACCGAGAATCTCGATCTCAAGGAAAGAAAAAACGCAAGGCGGGCTAAAGGTACCAGACTTGAAAAAATATTACAATGCTGTGTTAATTTCACGAGTAATGGAGTGGACAAGGGAGGAAAATGAAAAAAGATGGGTACAAATTGAGAATATGAGTGATACACGATTGGGCAGATTTATCTGGATCCCACCACAATTTAGAGCACTGGGTGAGAATGCACATGTAATGACATAAACTGTACTTAGAATTTGGGATCTAATGCTTAAACAAGGCAAATGGGAATATAATTCTCCACTAATATCACTGAAAGAAACAAACAAATTATTTCACACCGGGAAAAGGGATTATTATTTGGAGCTTGGCTAAAAAATTAAAATGCACAATTAAAGGATATACCGTATATACTCGAGTATAAGTCGAGTTTTTCAGCACATTTTTTTTTGTGCTGAAAGTGCTCCCCTCGAATTATACTCGAGTCAAGCACTTTTCTGCAGCAAAAAATTTCATTTTCCGAACTGGGGCCCTGTATCTCAGGGCCACTTTATGCTAGGAACCCCAAATTTGGTGTGCAAACCCAATGTAACTGGTACCACAACATATCCAAAGTTGGGGTTCCTAGCACTAAGTGGCCCTGAGATACGGGGCCCCAAAATTGGTTCGGAAAATGTCATTCTATGCTGCAGAAAAGTGCTTGACATTTTCTGAACCGAATTTGAGGCCCCGTATCTCAGAGCCACTTGGAGCTAGGAACCCCAAATTTGGTATGCAAACCCAGTGGAACTGGTACCACAACATATCCAAAGCTGGGGTTCCTAGCACTAAGTGGCCCCAAGATACAGGGCCCCAAAATCGGTTCGGAAAATGTCATTCTATGCTGCAGAAAAGTGCTTGACATTTTCTGAACCGATTTTTGGGGCCCTGTATCTCGGGGACACTTGGTGCTAGAAACCCCAGCTTTGTATATTTTATGGTGCACACCAAATTTGGGGTTCCTAACACTAAGTGGCCCCAAGATACGGGGCCCCAAATTCGGTCAACTGTGTCCATCTGCAGCAATGTCATTTCGGGACCCTTTGGGTTCAGAGACCCCAAATTTTGGCTGCAGCTAGGGGGCATCTAGGAACCCTTAACTACCGAGTTTGAAGTTCGGGAGACCTATGGCTGCAAATGGGCACAGTGAGGCTGCAAATGGGCATTGTTGACCTTCTTTTCCACTTACAGTAGCTGTGCATTTCTCACCCTCGTCTGATACTCGGGTCACTAAGTTTTCCCATTTTTTTTTTTGTGGTAAATTAGGGCCTCGACTTATACTCGGAACGACTTATACTCGAGTATATACGGTAATAGAAAAGGGGAAAATATGCACATTTCAAAAATTAAAACACAAGATAGATTTGATGGCGATTAATGAATGGCGGTACCTCCAGTTGAAGCATTTTGTTACAACTTTGCTACAACCAATAAGATCAGCGGAAGACCTAAGGCCTTTGGAACGGCTGAGTATAGCACAGTGTTGGCGAACCTTGGCACCCCAGATGTTTTGGAACTACATTTCCCATAATGCTTATGCACTCGGCAGTGTAGTTGAGCATCATAGGAAATGTAGTTCCAAAACATCTGGGGTGCCAAGGTTTGCCATCACTGGTATAGCACCAAACAAAAAAATTTTAATGGCAATGGAAGGGGCTGGAGGTTCAGCCGTACATAAAAAAAAAAAAAATGGGGGAAAAGAACTGGGAACAAACAAAAATTAGAAATATTGAGACTGGTACATAGCACTGCAGTAGATATTAACACAGCTGGGATGAACTACAAATGCCTTACAAGGTGGTATATAACCCCAGACAAAATTTATGTAATTATCAAATAGGGAAATCATCACACTGTTGGCAAGAATGTAAAGTAATGGGAACGATGGCCCATATATGGTGGGATTGCTCAAAAATAAAAAGCTACTGGAAAGAGATTTTACAGTTAACTAGAAAAGCTACAATTTCTGGGGAAATTGTGTGAAGTGTTCTTGCCTCCACCTACAGTAGTCTACAACTTGAGTAGGTGGAGTAACTGGGTGGAGTGGCTGGAGTCAAAAATAAAAAGAAAAACTGCGCTGCAGAGCAAAAAAGGTCAAAGGTAAAAGCTGCACACAAAATACACCAATATCTGTGTATACCATGAAAAATAAAAAATAAATAAAGTGCGCTAATTATATGAAAATACACACATAGATGTGAATACATGTGGGTGGTAGTAAAAACCACAATCTACTGAGAGCAAGTAAATGACTCCATGAGTGGTAGAAATATATAAGTGCAAAACATAAAAACTCAAATAAAAAGAAGAAACAAAAAATGTGTACATGTGAAGTACAATGATATTAATAGCGTGAAAATCTGAAAATCAAACAAACTCAGTCCATGGGTTCAAACATAAAAAGTTCATCAGTGAAAAAAAGCTTCCATCCACTATACAGCTCAGCAGCAACTAATCCCCCTATGAGTGGATTGACAAAGGAGAGAGATGTGCAGGATGGTGCAAATCCACTGACGGTGACTCCAATAAGTGAGAAAGTGATAAAGGTGGACTCTTACCCTCCGTGTTGGACCCCCTCCTTGGCAGGGTCTATCAGGCATGCAGATTTTTGCCCTCTGCAGGGACCGTGTAATGAGAAGATCTCCCCAGCAGCTGTCAGGAATGTTGTCTCCGATCCGGGCTGGTCCAAGTGAAACGCCTGGAGAGGGGGGAAGGAAAGCTCTCTTGCTCCCAGTGTGGCAAAGGAAAAAGCAAAAGAGCGGAGCTCCAATAGTGTAAAAAGTTTCGGAATTTATTCAATAAAAGTAGCCACGCCCTACTTTGAAGACGTCTACTAATGACGAAACATGTAGGGCGTGGCTACGTTGTAAGCCGTCACGATTGCCCCATGTTATGCACGGGTTATTACGATTCTTATATGCCGGCTTGTTTTTAATTGTATTTTTACCTCACGGAGCGTGCACTCTCCGTTGCGGTCTGTACTTTTATTGAATAAATTCCGAAACTTTTTACACTATTTTTGCTTTTTCCTTTGCCACACTGGGAGCAAGAGAGCTTTCCTTCCCCCCTCTCCAGGCGTTTCACTTGGACCAGCCCGGATCGGAGACAACATTCCTGACAGCTGCTGGGGAGATCTTCTCATTGCACGGTCCCTGCAGAGGGCAAAAATCTGCATGCCTGATAGACCCTGCCAAGGAGGGGGTCCAACACGGAGGGTAAGAGTCCACCTTTATCACTTTCTCACTTATTGGAGTCACCGTCAGTGGATTTGCACCATCCTGCACATCTCTCTCCTTTGTCAATCCACTCATAGGGGGATTAGTTGCTGCTGAGCTGTATAGTGGAGTGGCTGGAGTAACTGTGAAAAGTGTTTAAAAAGCTTAATATTTTAAAAAGTATAAATAGTAGTAAAAAAGTTGAAGAAGTCTCATCATTAGCTGAAAGAACTGAACATTTTTTTTCAAAAGTGATTTTTTTTTTTTTTTTTTTTTTTTATGGGGTGGTCATAATACTTTGGCTAATCATGTTTTGGTCATAATGTTTTGGCTGATCATGGGGTGGTCATAATGTTTTGGCTGATCATGGGGTGGTCATAATGTTTTGGCTGATCATGGGGGGGGGGGTGGTCATAATGTTTTGGCTGATCATGGGGTGGGGTGGTCATAATGTTTTGGCTGATCATGGGGTGGGGTGGTCGTAATGTTTTGGCTGATCATGGGGTGGGGTGGTCATAATGTTTTGGCTGATCATGGGTGGGGTGGTCATAATGTTTTGGCTGATCATGGGTGGGGTGGTCATAATGTTTTGGCTGATCATGGGTGGGGTGGTCATAATGTTTTAGATGATCATGGGGTTGTTGGCTTTTGTCACCTCCCACTCTAGTTTTGAACATTTCGCCATTCATTCCTATGGGACCAATTTTGCTGCAAAAATAACGATATTTCGTGAACCGTTCGGCGAAACGTTCCACAAAGTAATAGCACACCAATCGGGAACAATCCGCACGTTTCGGTATATTACTGTCTATGTAGTGTAAAAGCTGTGGGAGGAGTTAGGGTGGTAAATTTGGCTATAATAACAATCTATATGTGAGATAACAGTATGTGGTTTTGCTATGTAAGAACACTTAATAAAAGAAATGACTAATAAAGAAATATTAGAAGAATCCTGGACGTACTTATTCCACGGGATAGAAAGCTCAATAAAACAATATAAAGAATCCGTGATACCCCATCTGATCAATGCAGCCAAAAGTCAGATACAAAGACACTGGCAAGAAATAGAAAGTCCCACAATAAAGGATTGGATTGGAAAGGTAGAAGAGACATACAACTTTTGAATATTTGAGATACTGCGGAGAAGAGGGAATGATGAATAGATGGAGAGATTGGAAGTCGTTTAAGAAGACGATGAGATATGTGGAGGCTGTAGGAGGATAGAGAGTGAACCAGCAGATCTGGGAAAAATGGAGAAAAACGAGTTCAGGGATTGAATGGGAGGAGTGGGGAGGAGACGGGGATGGCTTGAGGAGAGGGGGGGGGGGATTTAAAATGTACACATCAAATGTAATGTTTGAATCGGGGGAGGGGGAGGGGGGGGGCTTGGGAAATTAAATTGATCTTATCACACGAGACTGCAGAAGTTTCATTGCACTTAAGTTTATGTTCAAGCATATTAAACCCAAGAACATAAATGTAATCTATTGTAACGCGTTGTACAAACTTTTGGCACTATACAATTCCTAATTTAATAATCGTTTTTAGTCTTTTTTTTTTTTTTTTTTTTTTTTCCTGTTCTTATCACCTGGTGATCTTGCTATTAATACACATCCTGTCATAGGGTGACCATGCCTACTGTACTGCATCTGTAAAGGAGCAGCGTTGTCACGCTGGGAAAGGAAGTGCGTAAGGACTATAGAACATCTCCATCTCCCTCTCCTTAACACAGGGGAGAGGTGCTCTCTAGCTCATAGAAGGAGAAATCAGCAGGGCTGAGGACATGGCTTTGGCAGACTAAAAGGGAGCAAAGAGACATTGATTATTAGGCTTTACATTCACTTTAAATTTTGAGTGATGCTTAGTTCTTTTATCGGTTGTTATTTTAATGTATTTACGCAGTGCAGACTAGAGATTAAAGGTGACCTATTTCTATACAAATGAATTATGCATGTGTATAAACACACAAATACACTGTGGCCAGTGCAGTATTCCCTGCATTACACTAATGAGCCTGCTGAAGGGTTGGCACCGTTCCTGGCACTGCTGCGGGTGCAGCTCCAGTCTTCACGGACCAGGCAGCAGTTTCATACTCACTAGCGAGGCGAGAGCAGACGCTTTCATCGCTGATTTGTCTCCCTTTTGTCCCAAATTCCTCTTTAGAAACGGTCGTTACATTCTCCTGTGCTGGACCTGGCTCCTGTTTTTACTGGACACGACTTCCAGCTGTCCAAACCCTTCTACTGTGCTCAGCCCCTGTGTCATCTGATCGTCACCCTGTCAGAAATAACCTGGACCGTTGGCGTCTCTGTCGCTTCTTGTCCTACGCCCTTTCACTGTCGGCTGTCCCCCCTCAAGCTGAGACCACCATGTCTGGGTTTCTGTGCGGAAAACGCAAGAAAGAGGTGATCGGTGCCAGCGAGAATAAGACAGGTCTGATTGTGTGATTAGATTGGGGAACTAATCTCAGGGTTATTTCTTCTGTAACCAAACTTTTTGTAGTTTTGGGTGGACTAGGGACAGAGTTAAACAACCAACAGATCTTTTTTGCTGTCTGGGTTCCAGCTGGAGAGATTTAGCCTTCTATTTTTCCTGATGACCATTGTGAAAAATTTGTCAACAGTTTTAGTGGGAGTCATCCAAGGGCACTTGGGATTCCCCCCATGCTCATGTAGAGTTCAAACTATACCCTTACCTAAAACTAAAAAACATTGGTCATGTGACTATTGTGGAAGAAATTCAGTTTTTAGGACTCAAAGCCTTGACCACTCTGGAATAGCCTTGCAGCTCTCGGTTCTGACTTCAGTTGCCAAGAGAGATGCTTTTTACATGTGCGTTTGCATGTTCTTCCCATGTGTGGGTTTCCTCTGGGTACTTTGGTTTCATCCTTTGACCCAAAACATACTTGATTAATATGCATTGGATCAATTGGTCCTAGAATTTGTATGTGTGTGGCGGGAATATATAAGGACCAGTCCACCTGAATGGATATTTCAGTGTTTGGTAGATACTAGGGAATTAAACTCCTGGCAGTTTCTGATATCTCTTGTGGAATTTATTGGTGAGATCTCTGGGCTTTTCACCATCCCTGTGCTGAGTTCCCAAATCTGCATATCTGCTGTCCCCTTTATGAGGGGTTCCCACCATCCCTGTGCTGAGTTTCTGGATCTGTGCATCTGCTGTATCCATTAAGAGGGGCTCCCATCATCCCAGCTCTGAGTTCCTGGGTCTGCACACCACCTGCAGGCATTAAGGCTCAGTTCCCACTAGTGCGACTTGAGACACTAAAGTCGCAGGATCTTTAAAAAAAAGGTTCCTGCACTACTTTGATGCAACTTGAGCTCCACAAAGTGTAATAAGTCGCACTGGAAATTGTGCGACTTTAGAGCAGCACTAGTGTGAACCGAGCCTAAAGCTGGCTACATACTATACAACTTTTGTTGTTTGATTTCCTTTAGAGTTACCAAAACCATGTAGTACAAGGTCCTGCCTGATTGATTGTATACAAATTTGAATCTGTTAAGGTTTTACCTCATAATATATGGTTTTGGTAAATCTAAAGGGGGAAAAAATCGAAAGAAAATTGTGTAGTGTATTCAGCTTTAGAGGCAACCTGCTCTCAAATGTTAGTAGAGGGTAGGGCTATATGGTCCAAGTTCTGCGTGGCGTGCAACCAGAATATGATTCCCTTTTTAAGTTCACTTTGACGGTTAAATCCTTTTACTCTCCATGACTGCGGGCAGGTAAATATTTGAAAAATGTATTTGCATCTTTAGTCTGTGTTGCTGGTGGTAATCGGTGCATGTCGTTTGTCATTTTCTAGCACGGTCTTGTGATGTTTAGCCTCTGACAGACGAACAGTGTTCTGCCTATTGGGTGGAATGCATAAATCAAATTTGTAGATATTATGTGATGGCTTTTCACAAGTTGTGAAGATTCTTGCCTATGTACAGGTATACAGTTTTCTGATTATATTGTTATAATTTTGTAGCTCTATCGTCTCCTATTTGTTCCCAGAAGAAGCAGATTTATAATCTGGGGATTGTGTTGTGGAGCCATCGTACCCCTCTACAGATATTCGCTTGGTGATGCAAAGCAAATGGAGTTCTCAAACCATTTAAGTAGTTCTTGAATATATAAGTTGTGCAGGGGGTTTTGGAGTGTCAGGGGGTCAATATGTTCATATAGGTTTTATATAATGCAAAGAGAATAATTTGTGCTTTGGCACTAACTTCTGTGTAGCATGTTTTTTTTTTTTTTAAGGTAAAGGTAAACCTGTAGATTTTTAATGTATGTTAGTTAACACATTTCTGTATTTTGGTCACTTCTTTTTTTTTTTTTTTTTTTTTTTTCTACGATGTTTGCTACATCAACAGTGTCGTTAGTGGTAATGTTCTACCATTTGTTTTCTTTTGTTGTAGTGAGTGATCTCCAGGAAGAAGGAAAAAATGCCATCAATGCGCCAATGTCCCCCACTCCTATTGACATCCACCCGGAGGACACCATGCTTGGTACAGTATTATGAGTTATGTGTATCATGACCAGTCCCCTTTTACAGTTATTTTTTTTTTTTCAGCTAGATTTGTAGGGAACCCTTGTAATTATAGTGCCAGCCGTCAACCCTTTTTTTTTTTTTTTTTTTTTGGGGAAGCCTAGAAAACCTGGCCCATCTGCTCGTGCTGTGCTGGAGATCCCACATTCAGAGAACAAATAATGTTCAGTTGACATAAGTGCTGAAGATTATGTATTAAATGGCTGAAAGGTCCACCCCCACAACCTGCACGTTCTATATGGGGTTGGTGACACCTGCGTGTTGGGGTCTATGACCACATTTTGGAGTAGGCAGTGTTAATGATTGCTGACAGTTATCCTACACCATCACTATTTGGTATATAACCAGTCCCATCATATTTTCTTTCCACTGGAAAATCATCCCTCAGATGACTCTCTTGACCTTCTGTGAGCCAGAATGTGTCACCTTTCGGCACATGGAAATCTTCCATAGGAAGTAGATTTATTTCCCTATGTACTGTCTATGCATTTCATGACTATGATTGTTTGGACTGATTGCTGTCATGTCTCTGACTGCATCTATTTCTCATCACTTCTCAGAGGAGAATGAGGAGAGGACCATGATCGACCCCAATTCCAAGGAAGACTCCAAGTTTAAGGAACTGGTGAAGGTAAAAAAAAAAAAAAAATTTCTTTTGGTTGGATTTTAGCACCTATTTACACCTTTTGCATGCTTTATAGTGTATCTAAGGTCAAGAAAACGGGGTAATCTATTGTAGCATACTAGATTTGTTGGCTGTATTAGTTTTTATATATCTATGGTGTTGTGTGTGTGTGTGTGCTTGTTTGTTTGTTTTTTTTTTTATCTGGGGATCCTGTGAATAACATACCTCTGTCCTTGGGGTGACAAAGCTCACTCACTGTACTGTATCGATAGGAAAAACAGTGTTGTCACCCTAGTACAAGGCTACGAATGCCTCCCCCGCTCCACTTTTCCATAACACAAAGGGTAGGGGTTCT
The DNA here is from genome assembly GCF_042186555.1 of Aquarana catesbeiana. Taxonomy (NCBI): domain Eukaryota; kingdom Metazoa; phylum Chordata; class Amphibia; order Anura; family Ranidae; genus Aquarana; species Aquarana catesbeiana. The sequence goes on along the minus strand of NC_133326.1, from coordinate 576,793,968 downwards.
ATAGTCCTTTAAAGATCGCTAGGATAACGCTCACAAGAAGTGCACTGGAAGTTATTAGTGCACAACACATCTGTAACACTGTGGTGTGCTATAGAGCAGGGTTTTTTACTGTAACTGTGTTACTGCACCACATAGGAGTGAAGGGACCCTTAACTTTAACAATGTTGCAAACCTTATGTAATGGCATATTTTACAACAACTTGTACTACTCCTGGGATTCCTCTAGTGATAATGAAAGATCTAGATAGAGGAATCCGGTCCTGCTGGCCATAACCTGGACCAGGACCCAATCCCTTTAGTTAGAAGTATAGATCTATATAGGGAAATCGGGACCGCCTTTCTCTTGCGGATGATTTCTCTCGTGATGACTAACAATCCATAAAGTGGATCAGGACATATTTAAGATCTATTTTAAGGAATCCGGATCTCTTTCCTTCTGCTGGAATCCCTCCAGTGATAACTAAAGATCAATATGGGGGGATGGACCTCCTTGCCCTTGCTGGGTATCCCTCTAGTGATAATTTAAAGTTCCATAGGGGAATCCTGTCCTCCATCTTTCTGGAGATCCCACTAGTTAGAACTAAAGATCTATATAGGAGAATCGGGTCCTCCTTCCTCCTCCTGATAACCTCTCCAGTAATTCCTAAAGATCTTTATACAGTAGAAGACCTTCCTCTTGCTGGGAATTTCCCTGGTGACAATTTAAAGTCTATACTGTCACTGCCAGACCACACTGTTCTCTCATGTTGTGATCATTTGAAATGTAGTTCTGATTACACTGTACCCATTATTGTACTCAGGGGATCCTTGTTAAGTTTTTTTATTATTTTGCATACAGAAACCTTAAACTGCAGTTTCCACTGCGTTGACCAATCTTTCACCAATGCCAAAGTATAATCTGTTTTAATAAACACCTCCATGAATATCAATCCCATTGCACAACTTTGTGTCACCAGTATAATTTACATTTGTCAAACAAACCCTCCATTATTTCACCTGAACAGAACTCCATTTACAACCACACTCTGATATCCATCCTTGAGGGTAGATGGCTTATGAACTGCAGAGATATGTTTCTGGTATTATGTGGGTGAAAAGCTTCTCTGTGTGACCTGCTTCACTTCTGGTTCTGCTGTAAGATGAACTGTGTACCTCCTGGCATTAAGAATAAGAAGGAAGTCGTTCTCGTTTCCCTTACTGTTACCGTTCCCTTCCGCTCTTACCCCTCCATGTCCCTTTACCCTATCTCTTTCTGAATGTGTCTGGATCTATGCCCCAGTTTCAGGTATTGAGATGCCATAGACTGTAATATATGTAGGGGCATGTGAGACTTTAAATTGTGATGGTGTTCATCGGATGTAGCCCGGTTTTGATGCTTCTCTAGTCTCCCTACCCACCATCTGGATAATTCACATTTGCACTGACAGTTACCTACTCGGACTTGTTTGTTCTATTTTGGTCTGTGAATTTCTTTTTGTTTTTATGCTGCAAAATTTACATAAATAAAGATTACATAAAAAAAATAAGGAAGTCTAAAAATCCATCTGCTAATATTTTCTGATTGCTTGGGTCAGTCATTACCCTAGCTTCTATCAGGATGGATTTAAAATGAAACATTGGGGCAGGAGGGAGAGAGGGTTGTGCTAAAAGTTTTTAAAGGGGTAAGACAAAAAAAAAAAATATTTAAAAAAAAAAAAAAAAAGCTCTCTCTCTATCTCTCTCTCTCCATCCTTCATATATATATATATGTATGTATGTATGTATGTATGTATGTATGTATGTGTGTGTATATATATATATATATATATATATATGGATTAGAAGCCCTGTCAGGGTTACATTAGAGAGCGTTTCTTGGATTTCCCATTCTGGGGGCAACATTTTACCAGACAGGAAGCGAGGGGAAAATCTGTATCAGGGAAGCAGACAACCATTAAACTCTGACAGACATGCTAACATTCCCCTACAAAAAAAAAAAAAAGTCTGTTGCTATTGGGAGAGATTTCTCCTCCAATTCCTGTCCTGGGGACAAACTTTTTTTTCCAGACGGGAAGTGACAATCTCTCCAACCAGTATTCATTTAATCAACAAAAATATTTTTGTCAGCAGCATGATTTCCGTGACGAAAACGAAACAAAATTAAAGTTTTCAATTCAGATGACTATTGATGTGATTTGGAGGGTGTGTGTAGGGGGAGGGGTTTTGGGGGGTCGTGGTTAAGTTCCAGCACCTATTGTTTGAGAAAAAAAAGCCCTGGTCAAGACTATGACTATAACAAAATCAAAATACTTCAAAAAAGGAGTTTTGATTCTTCCCCACCCTCTCTAAAGTGAACAAAAGTAGGTTTTGGATATAGAATATTTCATTTGTGTGGATAGAGACATCCTGCTACCACTGTGTCTGAGGCTGACTTGTCACTAATATAGAATCTTTCCGCTCACCTGCTGTGGGAACTGGAGCAGCCAATCTGTCAGACACCTGTGTGCCAAATGCTGCATTTGTAAACCCCATCACTTAAATCTCCTATACTCCAACAAATTCATATAATTTCAAGTAAGTTTTTTTTGTCTTTTTAAATCTGCTGCTTTCATTAAAATACCTGGTTATCCTGCCATGAAGGTCCTTGTTCAGCACTTCTGTTATAGGATGACAACACTCTGCAGCTGTCTCCAGTGGCTGCAGGTGGTCCAAATTTTAGGGGGCCTCACTCGCGTGTCGTCCCCCCCCCCCCCCCCCCCCCAAGGAAGGCTCTGGTAGTTGGCAGATCTGTAGGAGATTGCACAGACTGTATTGTGTATGATCTGCCGAAAAAGGGATTGGACAGAGTATGGTCAGCTTTAGGACAATACCAAGAAATAAACTGTTTTCATATAGGAAAGAGGAGGGATAGCCAGGATATACACAACCAGCAGGAAGGGGTGTGCAGGGATGGCTATACAGGTAGGTGAGTAGGTGAGTGGATGGATAGGTGGGTGGGTGGCTGGATAGATGCAGTGAGGAAGGAGATATTTAATGATTAGGAGATGGTAGATCTGCCTGTCAGTGTTCTGATCCAGCACAGATCAGTGTACAGTGAAGGAAGCTTGTCTTCTCCTCCTGCTGTCATCTCCTGTCCTCCCAACACAATGTCACCATTCCATCCAGTATGATCAGATCGTACTGGATGGCACTGATCTCTGCTCTCAGACTGGGAGTAAATGCAGCTGGGTGAGAGGAGAGCCCCAACAACTAGCATAACATTACCCACTGCATGCCTGGCTGGCCCTCCCCTACCTGCCACACATTTAACACTAGCAGCCCCATGCAGATGTACTGTCCCGGGAATGTGCTAAAAGCTTCTCAACCCTTCGCTGCCTCTGCTCTCCCCCCTCCTCCTCCCCAGATCCACCACTACACAGGCAGCTGCTGCAATCACACTGCAGGTCTGAGAGCACAACACAAGTGTGCTCTGTTTAATCTTACCTCCTGGCAGCTTCTTCAGTGATATGCCCCGATCACTGGCTGACTCCTCTGCTCATGTCTCATGTTCCATCGGACCAGCCAGGATGAGTCACTCAAAAAAACGGAAGTGATTGGCGGGTCCGATAAAAGCACCACCCTACGGACCCGCCAATCACTAACCACCACAGGACACACAATGCCAGAGTGGGAGTGTGGAGAGCACAGAGCTTTGCGCTCCATGGGCAGTCTAAATTCCAGCCGATAGATTTGCTTGCCCTCCATCACATGATTGCGATGATGTAATGCTTCCCATAGCACCTCTGTGTCCGTCATACCGCCCCCCCCCCCAGCACACACTTAAAGAGACAGGCTTATGATGGAGACTACAAGTGGCCATTTCAACGCACATTACACAGGTGTTGTCCACTGGTGTCACCATCAGGAAACTGTCCTGAGAAAGGCCATGCAGACATTGCTGCTATAGTCAGTGTATGTGAACAGGGAGTGGCTGCAAAGATGCTGCAGAACAAGGGATGAAGTAAAGATATGTGTGTGTGTGTGTTTTTTTTCTTTGTTTTTTTTTTTAAATAGAAAGCATGGTTGTTGTTACAGTGCTTTAGTAAACATAAGGGCCTATTTTAAAAAGCAGTGAAGGTGACAATCAATCTGTCAGTGCGGGTGAATCTTTCTGGTGCATGTTTTTAAGTTAGTGATTCCCCTGCAGTAAATGTTTGGTGAACACCCCATTCACTGCTTTATAAATATGCCCCTAAATATCCTTCAGTCAGAGTTGACATCTCCTTCCAGCGCTGGTGCACCTGACTCATCAAAATGTGGTAGTTTTCATTTTCCTTCCAGTAGTGACGTATTTTCCTCTCCCAAACATACTGGAATTTGCTGCTGAAATCAACTGAGTGGTAAAATGGTGCCACAACATCTCTTAAGATAGGAGACAAACCTATAACTAGCACCATGAAGTCACCCTTTTTTCTTATTTATTTTTTAAATTTTAATATTTTTTGTAAAGCTGGCTATAGATGGTTCGAGTGTAACATGGACAATCCTCGCTACCCCCAAACAAATAAAGTGCCAAACATTTTTTTTTAGTGCCAAACAAATGTGAACAAATTTGAAATGTATAATAACATAAAGAAAGGTGCTGCAACCCAAAGAAAACCTGAACATACGGTTTTGGTAAGATATGTAAATGGAATTACCTATAACATGCAAACTTGTAAAAAAAGCCAGTGAAAAAAACATTTGAATAACAAACTTAGCTACAGGCTGAATTGGGAAATTGGTGAAAGGTGAACAAGAATGAATAAACGTGGATTAAAAATCACTTCTGTGCAAAATCAGTCAGGGGGCTTGATAGCGTCCTTATTAGATGACCCCCACCGGTGTGAGACTTCACTGAGAACAAGTCTTTCAGTCAAATGGGGGATATTGTCTTCATCACATACTTTCATAAGCCAAGCAATAGTAAAAAAGGCTGCTTACCAGATATGTAGGACCCCTATTACAGAGATCTTTATGGGCTCAAGTGTGTCAGATCATTCAGACAGGGACAGCTGATTCAGACTTCCAACCGGATTCCCTCCTGATCAGGCAGTTCTGAGCACTAGAATGCTGGTGTAACAAGCTGCAGTGTTCTCCTTTATACTCTTTATCCAAAGAGGATCACTCGTAGTATATGGTGAAACATTAAAAAGAGGAAAGAAGGTGCTTCATAGCGCAGCAGGTTAATAAAATTCCTTTATTCCAAATGATGGACGGCTGACATCATAAAAGCATTTAGCAGAGCAAAAAATATTTTCCAACGAAAAACACAGCCGCGGCCGAGGCCAGCCACGTGGTGACGTCAGATCCAGAAGCTCCACCCGACGCTGCGTTTCTCCGTATGAGGCAATGACTGTCTCCTCCCTGTAGCTAAGGTTGTTATTCAAATGTTGTTTTTTTCACTGGCTTTTTTATAAGTTTGCATGTTATAGGTAGCGCACCTAATTCCATTTACATATAGATGGTTCGAATCATGGCCTGTTCAGCAGGGACTGACCGAGATTCGAACCATATGTGGTCAGACTGAATGTACGGTACCTAAGTTGACCATTCGATCAACTTGGGTGCAACCAGCCTGTTAGATTTTTCATGCGATTATTGCCAGCACCTATAGCCCTAGCAATAATCAATGTGTGTTCTCCCAGCAGGGACTGTGTTGATGGGGAAATCGAGTGATTTTGAAAATCGCTCCATCTGCTACCGGCTTTAGAATGTTCAATCTGTCAGTTCCTTCAGACAAGAGGGGAAAACTGCTGATTGTTTTTCTATATTCTCTGTTTGTTCGTGTATTCTTATGACTTTGTAAAACAGAAAATAAAGAATAAAAAAATTAAAATGAAAATGGTGCCGCAATGACTCCTTCCCAGGTCATGGAGTATAGTGCGGATAAAACATAACCCCAGCACACCAATAAGCTTGTATCAAAGTCAAAATCTTCTTTGTTGCACAATCACATAAATAAGCTCATCTATATAATTTTAAGTAAAGAAAATTTTTCACTTTGAAACAAGCTTGTTGGTGTGCTGGTGATATAGCTACCCTTTATTTGCGGTGGCCTCTGTGCAAATCTTGGGTAGAAGATGCACCAAAAGCTCCAGAGAGTCTTCACCTGTGTGCCCCCCAACCAACTCTTCGCTCTGGCGTTCCAAGTTACAGTCTGTATTCATATTTTGAATTTATGACTTTAAAGTGACTCATTTGCTAGAGTAAGGAATGGTTATAACCCTTGTCAGGTTGTTTTTTTATTTTTTACTATTTGTGACCCATTGGGGAGATGTCTCTCCACTTCCTGTCCCATAGCCAAAACAGGAAGTGAGAGGAAACCCCCCCAGAATGAGGGAATCTCTGGTTGTCAGCAGGGCCACTGGAGCCATTTCCCCCAGTGGAAGATTTCCGCTCTTACTGTACTGGCGTCAACCCAAAGTTTGGGATTTTCTTTTACTTTCACTTTACATGATAACGGGACAAATAAAGAGGCTGAATTTTCACACGCAGACAGCAATGAAAACATAAAAAGTGTTCTACTCCCTCTCCACTCTATCCAACACTAAAAGAAAAAAGCGTTGGCTTTTAGTTATACTTTAAGTTTTAGGTTGAGTCACTTTAAAACCTGATTCTAAATAAATGACCTTTAGTTTGCTAAAGCACTGAGCGTTGTAATCCTATAAAAGGAAGTAATGAACGAGGACTTTCATAGTAGCATCACTGGGGATTATTTAAATGAAAGCTGCAAATTGAAAAAAGGTTGAAAACCTTTTGTTGAAATGATGTGAACATGTTAAAGCTTCTATTAGCATGACGGACTTACAAGCTTTTCCTTCATCCTCAGGTTCTTATAGATTGGATCAACGAGGTCCTAGTGGAGGAAAGGATTATAGTGAAGAACCTGGAGGAAGACTTCTATGACGGACAAGTCCTGCAGAAGCTATTAGGTGATGAACAGAGCTGTGTGAGCGCTAGAACACTAATGGCTATGGATTGTTACAGATGTCGGTGTAGAAGGGCTTGCATTGAAGGGATTTGCTTACAGTCGAAAACCGTTTTGGTTGAATTCTGTGGATCTTTTCACAATGTACTTCACTATATCATCGTTGAGTGTAAAGACCCCATAGATGGCTCACATTTTGTATGATTCCTACTCAATTGGTTGAAATTCAAGCTATGGCTAGTCCTGCAGACACCTTGCGACTTGACAAATGTCAATCAAAAATTAGATTTGATCCAGCTGCAGGAGAGAAAATCGAGCCATTTATGTATGCAAACTGAGGCTGGACTTAGACTGTCCTCGGGTTAATAGGACAACAGATAGTGACCCAAAACTGCAAGCCTGGTCTGACTAATTAAAGTCTATGTAATTCCATGGGTAAAAATGGAATACATTGCAGCTTACCAGCCCTTGGCTATGGTGGCTGCATTTTTATAGGCTTTTTCCCCTTTAATTACACTTGGCGATCCTGCCAGAAACACATTCCCTGCTCTATGTTGACAACACTCGCTTACTGTACTTATGTACAGGCCAAAAGGAAGGGAATGGGAGAGATTTTATTTATTAGGTTTTACATTTACTTAATTTTTTTTTTTTTGTCTGGGGAGAGGGGAGAACAAGTTTCTGGCTTATCGTGGGAGGAACAATTGTAATCTGGGCAGGTTTCTTAGTGTATATTATAATAATGTCAATTGTTCCTGTTGCCTAATTTTAGTTACATAGTTACAGTACATAGTTGGTAAGGTTGAAAACAGACACAAGTCCATCAAGTCCAACGCGTGTGTGATTTTATGTCAATATTACATTGTATATCCCTGTATGTTGTGGTCGTTTAGGTGCTTATCTAATAGTTTTTTTCTAATAGTTTTTTGAAATGATCTATGCTCTCTGCTGAGACCACTGCTTCTTACCATAAAGAACCCTTAACGCAGTTTCCGGTTAAAGCACTTTTTCTCAAATTTTAGTGAATAGCCGCAAGTCTTTTTAAATTCCCTTTCGCGGGAAAAGTTATATCCCTATTGTGGGGTTTCCAGTACGGTATTTGTACATTGAAATCATATCCCCTCTCAAGCGTCTCTTCTCTAGAGAGAATAAGTTCAGTGCTCGCAACCTTTCCTCATAACTAATGTCCTTCCAGTCCCTTTTATTAATTGTGTTGCCCTTCTCTGGACTCTCTCCAGTTCCAGTACATCCCTCCCTAAGGACTGGTGCCCAGAACTGGACAGCATACTCTAGGTGCGGCCGGACCAGAGTCTTGTAGAGCGGGAGAATTATCGTTTTATCTCTGGAGTTGATCCCCTTTTTAATGCATTCCAATATTCTGTTTGTTTTGTTAGCAGCGGCTTGGCATTGCATGCCATTGCTGAGCCTATCATCTACTAGGACCCCCAGGTCCTTTTCCATCCTGGATTCCCCCAGAGGTTCTCCCCCAGTGTATAGATTGCATTCCTGTTCTTGCCACCTAAATGCATTATTTTACATTTTTGTACATTAAACCTCATTTGCCACGCATTTGCCCACCCCATTAATTTGTTCAGATCTTCTTGCAAGGTTTCCACATCCTGCGGAGCAGTTATTGCCCTGCAAATACAGAAGTTGAGCTGTTTAGCCCATCCTCCACATCATTTATGAACAAATTAAATAGGATTGCTCCGCTTTCTACACCAGACCATTCCAAGTACTCCCCATTTATCACTACCCTTTGAACTCACCCCTGTAGCCAGTTTTCAATCCCTGTACTCACCCTTTAGTCCATGCCGACAGACCTAGTTGTCACCTTCTCCATGTCATAAATGTAACCAATGTAAGGTGTAATGATTTTTGCAAACTTTTGCCCCATATGGTTCAATAGAGTTTGATTTTAAAGTGGTTGTAAATGCTTTCATATACACAGTGAAGTGACTGGCCTCAGGTGATACAGAGAGATGAAGCAAATCCTCCTATATAAGCTGTACCTGTTTACCTGCACTCTTTTTTTCTCTCTTTGTTTAAAGAGCAACATCTATAAAGCTTGTCTGAACTGTCAGAAAAAAGGGGCAGAGAGCTGAAATTACAGTCTGCAGAGCTCAGTGAGGAGAGATCTGATTAGGAACAATTTTTCTCTTGGTGTCAGGAATACTTGTCAGAGGTGATTTATGCTGATAGCAGAGGAATGAAGCAACAGACAAAAGTGACGCTTAGTGTTCTGGATTGAGTACACACTATAGAGGCATATGCTTTGTTCACATTTAATGTCTGAGGTTTACAACCACTTTAAGGAATCCAAATCAATATTAATTGAAGAGTGTACACTTAATTTGTTTTTTCATCTACTTGCAGAAAAACTCGCTAATTGCAAGCTGAGTGTGGCAGAGGTGACGCAGTCGGAGATCGCACAGAAGCAGAAGCTGCAGAACATCCTGGATGATATCCAGGAGTTTCTGAGGCCACAGGGGTGGGCAATACGATGGAATGTGGACTGTAAGTGTCAAAATAGTTGGACTATATTCTGATTGGCTTAATGGCTATAGTGTAAATGTTTACATTTCCGAAGCATGCAGAATTGAAAAGGGATTTACCAAAAGTTTTCTAAATACACTAAAATGAACATGGACATCTAATGTTTGGAATGCAAATAATACCCCCCTTCTAATGCCGTCATTATATATTTATATCCAATTGGGAGGTAGGAGAGAGAAGGCAGGGTTATATGACCCTTGACTATGTTCACTTTAACAAAGTGTCCTTAAACCCAAATGATGCTAAAACAGATTCCCAAAATGGGAATAACTGGTAGCAGTTAGGCCATCAAATGGCTAGTGTTATAACTAATCAAATGTGCAGCACAATGGCAACTGCATATCAAAGGCTAAGATGGAACCTTTCTCCTTCTTTCTTCATATATAGATATAGAGATATATATATATTACACAGTTGTGCTCATAAGTTTACATACCCTGCCAGAATTGATTTCTTGGCCATTTTTCAGAGAATACGAATGATAACACAAAAACTTTTCTTTCACTCATGGTTAGTGTTTGGCTGAAGCCATTTATTATAAATAAACTGTGTTTACTCTTTTTAAATCATAATGTCATTAGAAACTACCCAAATGACCCTGATTAAAAGTTTACATACCCTGGTGATTTTGGCCTGATAACATGCACACAAGTTGACACAAAGGGGTTTGAATGGCTATTAAAGGTAACTATCCTCACCTGTGATCTGTTTGCTTGTAATTTAGTGTGTGTGTATAAAAGGTCAATGTGTTTCTGGACTCCTGACAGACCCTTGCATCTTTCATCCAATGCTGCACTGACATTTCTGGATTCTGAGTCATGGGGAAAGCAAAAGAATTGTCAAAGGATCTGCGGGAAAAGGTAGTTGAACTGTATAAAACAGGAAAGGGATATAAAAAGATATCCAAAGAATTGAGAATGCCAATTAGCATTGTTCAAACTCCTAATCAAGAAGTCGAAAATGAGGGGTTCTGTTGAAACCAATCCACGGTCAGGTAGACCAACTAAAATTTCAGCCACAACTGCCAGGAAAATTGTTCGGGATGCAAAGAAAAACCCACAAATAACTTCAGGTGAAATACAGGGCTCTCTGAAAACATGTGGTGTGGCTGTTTCAAGATGCACAATAAGGAGGCACTTGAAGAAAGATGGACTACATGGTCGAGTCGCCAGAAGAAAGCCATTACTACGCAAATGTCACAAAGTATCCCGCTTACAATACGCCAAACGGCACAGGGACAAGTCTCAAAAATTGAGCTTTTTGGCCACAACCCTAAATGCTACATTTGGAGAGGAGTCACCAAGGCCTATAATGAAAGGTACACCATTCCTACTGTGAAATGCGGAGGTGGATCGCTGAGGTTTGTGTGAGCTGTAAAGGCACATGAAATTTGGTCAAAACTGTTGGCAAGATGAATGCAGTATGTTATCCAAAAATACTGGAGGAACATTTGCAATCATCAGCCAGGAAGCTGAGCATGGGACGTACTCGGACATTCCAACATGACAATGATCCAAAACACAAGGCCAAGTCGTTCCATCATTGGCTACAGCAGAATAAAGTGAAGGTTCTGGAGTTGCCATCTCAGTCTCCTGACCTCAATATCATTGACCCCCTCTGGGGAGATCTCAAACGTGCAGTTCATGCAAGACAGCCCAAGAATTTACAGGGACTGGAGGCTTTTTGCCAGGAGGAATGGGCAGCTTTACCATCTGAGAAGATAAAGAGCCTCATCCACAAATGCCACAAAAGACTTCAAGCTGTCATTGATGTTAAAGGGGGCAATGCATGGTATTAAGAACTGGAGTATGTAAACTATATATATATATATATATATATATATATATATATATATATATATATATATATATATATATATATATATATATATATATATATATATATATATTATACACACACACTTTATTAAAAAAAGGAGAATTAAATCTCTGTCCCATCAGAGAGATTTTTCTTCACTTCCTGTCACAGACAAACACACGGAAGTTGTTGGAAAACTCTCCAAAGTGCCTAGAAAACCCCCAGTTGGTGATCACCAGAATAGGTACCCTCAGTGGAAATCGTTCCTTCTATTCATATTCCAGAGACGACCATAAAATTCAGAATTTCACTTTCCGTCTCTGTGACAGCGGTCACTAGGACAAACAGAGGGTGAATCATTTCAATGGAGACACAGACTTCTATAGAAGAAGAAAAGTCTCCGGAAAGTGTAGGTAGGAGGTGGTGGAACCATAATTTGGTTTAGGTTCTCATTGTGAAGGTAATTCAATATTGTGGGGTCACATTGACTCTGGTTTGGTATCTCTCCAACTTGAAGATGACTCAATCTGAACACTAGAAGGTGTAGGAAGAATTAGAGTGCCACACAAACGATTTAGTGGTCCAAATGTATTTATTTAAAGTGGAGTTCCACCCTAAAGTGGAACTTCCGCTCATCGGATTCCTCCCCCCCTCCGGTGCCTCAATTGGCACCTTTCAGGGGGGAGGGAGGTGCAGATACCTGTATAATACAGGTATCTGCACCAACTTCCGGGAATAGCTAGCTGCAAATGCCCGCCCCTCCCATTGTGTTGTGGGAAACACACAGTTCCCACAACAGAACGGGGACCAGTGTAGACGCGCAGCGCGACTCGCGCATGCTCAGTAGGGAGCCGGGCAGCGAAGCTGCAACGCTTCACTTCCCGATTCCCTGACCGAGGATGGCGGTGGGGGGAGCCGAGTGATGAGCGATCAATCGGCTTCGGCTGCCGACATTGCTGGACCCTGGGACAGGTAAGTGTCCATGTATTAAAAGTCAGCAGCTGCAGTATTTATAGCTGCTGGCTTTTAATATTTTTTGTTTTAAGGTGGAGCTCCTCTTTAAGGCAATATTCAACCCTAAAGCAAATATTTTATTACATAGCAACTTAACAATTCTTAGATGTAATGGCTGCATTAGTTTTCTTTTTTAGGCTTTCTTTCTTCTATTTTCATCTAGTGATCCTGACCTGTAAATCTTTTATTGGGTTGAGACAAACCATTTAACACTGACAGTTTTATGTAAAATCTTTATCCCAAAAGAGGAAAACGGTTTGCTGTAACTACTTATAACATGTTAGCTGGCATTCAGCTTCAATTTGTCAGATGTACTTGCAGACTTAGATACACTAACACCCACCTCCCCCCAGACTGTCAATGCTGCTGTCCAAAGGCGTGCCCTTTGCACCTTCATCCAGAATGGGAGCACGCTAATACAGGAGGTGTGTTACAAGCCAGATTAACAGGTGAAAACAGAGGGGAAAAAAAGCCTAACAAAGATAACTAATGCAGTCACCACATATAAGGATTGGTAAGCTTTTGGGTTTAATACTGCTTTAATTACAAAAGCCCAAAGGAAACAAGCCAATGCTATAAGATTGATTTTATTGAAAGAGTCTCCGGAATAGAATGGGGAGTGTTCATACTGCGCTATATTCAAATAACCCCACATTAACACGTCCAGCATTTCATTGAAAGCATCATTAAGCCCTAATGAATGAGGGTTGGGACTGTTTTTGGACTTCTGTGATGAAATAAATATTGGACACTTGTTTCCGGGTCCCATGACGATCGGTTGTCCTGCTTCATTGTGAACAGCGGGGGTTGGCTGTTTGCCACAGGCTAATTCAGAGGAATTTCTGAACGACTTCCAAAAGTTCTCTGGACAATTTGGAGAGGAGGTGGAGCTGTGATGTCGCACTCTCCACCTTGTCCAATTGTAGAATTCATTTAGAACATGTAAAGTACAGATGGGCTTGGGCATGTTCAGGGTCCTAGTCCCAACCCACATGCCCGATCCCGCCAGGAAGCCGACCCGGCACACCACCAATCACAGGCAGTGAGACACTTCCCGGTCTGTGCAGCTGCGGATCGGGAAATGTCTCCCTGCCTGTGATTAGCGGTGTCAGCTTCTGGCGGGATTGGGCAGGTAGGTTGGGACTAGGATCCTGAACATGCCGGAGCCCATTCTTAATGGAAAACATTCTCTGAATGTGGCCTGTGCTGAGTAGGTGACTGCCTGTATTCAGAATGCAGAAGGCCAGCCTCTCAGCATGGGACCCAGAAACAAGTGAAGATCACTGGAGTAGCGGTATCTACTATAGTGATTTCAAACATTCAGGGGCACTGGCCAGGTATGGTGTATACTGTACATAGTTACATTGGTCCAAGCTGAACCACTCTGTATAAAATGTCTATACCTGAATTTCTTCTTTAAACATTGGCACAGTGCTCCTGTCCACTATACCCCATGTAAAAATGTAGACCTGAACCTGACAAATGTTCTAACCTGTCAGGCTTCTGTCCAAAACTAAAAGAAATAAATGAAATAGATTTTGGCTTTGGTTATTAAAATCACACAGTGCAAGGATGAAATCTTCAGAGCCAAGATCCTGGCACTAAAAGTTTTATGTCTGTTATGCTGCTATAGGCAGATCGACTCCCTTTATGCTAAACCAGAGGCTCCGCTCCAGGTTTTGACTTCAAAACAATTCTTCAGTGTGGGTGATTACAAGTCTGTCCTCAACAGCCAGCGCAGCCCATAGAAAAGAAATTGGTACCTCACTCCAAAAACTCCCATGTATAAATGTATTAATGATAAAAGTCCCATTCAGTCACCTGAGATTCTCCCTCTAATGCTTTTCACCCACAACAGGGATTAATCATACATTAATAGTGGCTTTACATTTAAGTCCTATTGTGGGTGAAGCACATTAGCAAGGGAGACACTCAGGTGGGTGGATGTAACTTTTATCTTCAATGATACACAGAGTTCTTTTAGAGTACATTATGGTTTTCTTTTCTATGGAATGCCTTTGTGCAGAGTTTCACTTTGACTCTTATCTGCATGTGATCACCAACTCGGGGTCGTTTATATTTTGGGAAGCAGTAAGGTACTCTGCAGTGTAGTCTCTTTTTGTCATGTAACATTTTTCATTAACATTAACTGAGTTTTTATATTTTACCATTATTTTACTTAGTCAGGTATGGTTAAATAATTGGAAAAAGTTAGATTATTTTTTTTTTTTTTTCCCAAATAAGAAACACGTTACACTTCCCTACTCTGTGCAAGGGTTTTGCACAGGGCAGCCCTGATTCTCCTTTTCTGGGTTCCCCCGCTGGTGCTCCTTCTTACTCCTGAGTGCTCCCATAGCAAACCCGAGCCGGACTGTGTGCTGTCTATTGACACACACAGTGCAGCTTAGATCTGCCCCTGCTCCCTCCTCACAGGATAATTCTTCTACCCTTTTTAAAACCACTTTAATGCTCGTACAATTTACATAGCACTATACACATTGAATAGACACATGACTAGAGAGGGAAATGATGGAGTTGTGACCCTCAAAGCCGAGTTCCAGATTTCATATGACTTTAAATAGTTGATTTGGGCCAAGCTGGTCCAAACAATTTTCTTAACTAACAAACGCACCTGATGGGAGTGCTGTATAGATTATATGTAGCATTATCTACATACTGTACACAGAGCTGTGTTCCACAGCGGGTGGGGTGGGGGTGGGGGTGGGGGGGGGGTCTTCCCATTCCCAGAACAAAATCAAATCCTGCGGAGTGCTGCTCTGCTAGTCATAGGAAGCCTTGCCTGACTCGATTTTGTTCTGGGACTGGGATGGGAAGCCTTTCACCTGCTGCTGGAACACAGTGCTAGGTTGGAATTGCATGCGGTCTGGCTACTAAGAGCACTGGGGTTGATTTACTAAAACTGGAAAGTGCACAGTTTGGTGCAACTGTGCATGGTAGCCAATCGGCTTCCAACTTCAGCCTGTTCAATTAAGCTTTGACAAAAAAATGGAAACCGATTGGTTTTCTTTGCAGAGCTGCACCAGATTTTGCACTCAACAGTTTTAGCGTTTGACTTCACTAAAGACTGCAAATAGTCTTTTAAAACGAACTTTATGGGTGAGATAAGAAGAGGATCAGAAGAAAGCGGAGGCAAATTAGGCTTCCCTCATGCACATATTTTAAATATCAAAATATTTTTTTTATACAAGACTTAAGATTTAGCAGTGTATATATTTTTTGCATATGAATATCTAAAAAGAAAGAAATATAAAAAAAATACAAGGGATAGAAGTTCACTTTTAAAATAGAAAGTTATATTTTTTATCACTTTCTATTTTAAAAATGACTTATATCCTTTGTAATTTTTTTGTTTTTAGAATAAAGTGTTGACTTTTTTCCTGTATCTTTGCAGCTATTCATGGGAAGAACTTGGTTGCCATTTTGCACCTTTTGGTGGCCTTGGCCATGCACTTTCGAGCTCCAATTCGACTTCCTGAACACGTGTGTGTGCAAGTGGTGGTGGTAAAGGTAATGTAACTTTGGATTTTGATATTTGTTATAGAGATTGTGTAATGTGTTTACAGCAACTGTTGCTGATAGTACTCAGAATCCTCTGCAGTGTGGTTAACCTCTTCTCCTCTCACAGACATGAATGAACATGCTATACAGCTATTATTTTCTTTATTTCTATATTCACTCATATTCTTAATCCAGGAATATACCTAATTAAATTTGCTTTGTGTTGTGCTAATATTCAAAAAATGATACTCAGTAAAAAAAAAAAAAAAAAAAAAAGAAAAACACTCCTATACATCATTAATATAAATGTAAATATGATTTCAATTCAACTTTGTGCAAGCTTGTGAAAAAAGTCCAAAACAGTCCAAATTCCTTGTGAAACATGACAACGTGCACTCTCCGCATGAGACCTTCAACCCTTCTTGGGTACTCTTCTGGCTTTCAAAATTTCACACTCACCACAAAGATCTAAATCTGTCTCTGAAAATTTGGTAGATCGCCACAAGATGGCGGCAGAGCTCAATTTTAAAATCCCCTGCCTGGAACTGTTGCAGTAAGCATTGAGCGGTTTACTTGATTATATAAAGTTCCTTCACTACTTGGACATATATTATGAGCACAAAGTGGTACTAGGCGTGCTGCTTTTATAAATGGGGGAGCAGCACATTTCCCCTTCCATGCTCCTGCAGATTCCCACAGTGGTGCACAGGCATTTTAAGTGACCGCCCCACCCTCTGTGTTTGTGACACAACACTTTGTCCCAGCTGTTTTAAAACAAGTATATTTTATAATATCCTATCCTTGTATTTTAAACTGAGACTATGGACAGGCGTTGAACATTTATGTACTTGTTTGTAACAAGCATTATGATGCACTCAAAAGTAATTCATCCTTAAATTTCACAGCAGATGCACCGAAGTGCTTATCTGAAAGGCTCCGCTTTCTCCCCCCAGCAGTGACTCAGCAGTCAGCACCCCCCCATATCAGCAGTGGCTAGGTACCTCCCAGCAGTAACTTGGCAGCACAGCTCACCCCCCCCCCCCCCCCCCCCCCCATTATCTAGTTGTAGCTGCCCCCCTTATCAATGACTCGGCAGCTCAGCTCGCCTGGTTCTTCCTCCCTCCTAGCAGTGACCCGGCAGCTCAGCTCTCCCTGCCCCCCTCTATCCAGTGGTAGCTCAAGTAGCTCAGCAGTTGAGATCTGCTGCTCACCCAAACCCCCCCCCACCGCTAATCAATGACTCGGCAGCTCAGCTCATCTGGTTCTTCCTCCTAGCAGTGACCCGGCAGCTCAGCTCACTCTAAGTAATACGAAGAGCAATTGCTGAGAGAGGGAATGTGAAGGTGCCAAGTCACTGCTGGGAGTGGGGAGCTTAAGCTGCTGAGAAAAACTTGAAGGACGTCAATTCTTTTGCTGACTTTGAAATACACAGTTGGAATTAATCCACCAAAAGCATTAAACCTCACTTTGTAGTCTGAGGTTGAAAGGGTTTTTTTTTTTTTTTTTTGTAATTTAAACCCTCTGTAGATTTATTTTTTAATGTATTTTGACATTAAATATTTCTTTTGTCATGTGTCTTGTGTTAGAAACGTGAAGGGATCCTACAGACGGCCCATGTAACAGAGGAGCTGACCACCACAATGGAGTAAGTGGTGAAATTATTTTGTGAGACGCAATCACTTACCCATGCTTTTCAATCATCTTCTTTTTTTTTAATCTTCTGTCGCTGCGTGTATCACTTATTGTGTGGCCCTCGGGACCCCTGCAGAAAGCAGTTTTTCTTACCTAGGTGTTTACTCAAGCCACTGAAAGAAGACATTCTTTATAATGGATTCTAGTAGTAAAATGTTTGTTTTTTTTCTTTTTTTCCTCACTTTTTTTTCTGTGCTATCCATCTCATTTTGTGTTGTGTTTTTTTTTTTTTTCTTCCCCCCCCTAACCTATTATTATAATGGGCCATGCTTAGGTGAAATATCAAATGTGGCACAAGTAATGTTTAAGGGGTCTGTAGAAAATACAAATGTGAAAGCATTTACTGTAATAGCACTGATCTCTAGCAGTCCCATGTCATCTATCTTCAGTTTCCAGCAACTCCTGTAGTGTGTTTGCAGTCTCTGACCATCTCCTGTACTATGTCTGCAGTCTCTGACCGTCTCCTGTGGTATGTCTGCAGTCTCTGACCGTCTCCTGTGGTATGTCTGCAGTCTCTGACCGTCTCCTGTGGTATGTCTGCAGTCTCTGACCGTCTCCTGTGGTATGTCTGCAGTCTCTGACCGTCTCCTGTGGTATGTCTGCAGTCTCTGACCGTCTCCTGTGGTATGTCTGCAGTCTCTGACCGTCTCCTGTGGTATGTCTGCAGTCTCTGACCGTCTCCTGTGGTATGTCTGCAGTCTCTGACCGTCTCCTGTGGTATGTCTGCAGTCTCTGACCGTCTCCTGTGGTATGTCTGCAGTCTCTGACCGTCTCCTGTGGTATGTCTGCAGTCTCTGACCGTCTCCTGTGGTATGTCTGCAGTCTCTGACCGTCTCCTGTACCGTGTCTGCAGTCTCTGACCGTCTCCTGTACCGTGTCTGCAGTCTCTGACAGTCTCCTGTACCGTGTCTGCAGTCTCTGACCGTCTCCTGTACCGTATGTCTGCAGTCTCTGACCATCTCCTCTAGTGTGTCTGTAGTCTGATAGTTTTCTGAGATATTATATTCACTAATATTATATGTGGTCCTTTGGTGACGTCAAGGTCCGCATGTGAGGACCCCCCCCATTTGTTCAGAAAGTTGACCATCACCACAATGTAATCACTGAATTTTCTCTCTCCGGCTCTTCTCTGTATTGTTTGTCACACAATAAATGATGTGAGCTTTGCTGTGACTGACAGGCTGAAAATGAACGCCTGATGAGCCCGTGGAGCCATTGAGACATGACTAAAATATAATTGCTTTTTAACTAATCTCCAGCCAGCCGCAGCTCTGTAATAATGAGGATTTGATCTTCTGGTGTGAACTAGTTATGAGATCTGTAGGTTGCCAATTGCTGCTGGTTTCCTCATCCGACGTGTGGTGAGTCCGCAGCTGGAACCTCTCAGAACAGGGACCCATATTCGCCCCAGACTGCGGGACACAAACAGTGTGGTCGCTGACAGGTCGCATCCAATCCGACTGAGGAATCTGTATTTAACTTATAGGTTTCACTTTTCGTTTTAGTAGTTGATATGAAATTTAATAGCTTCTGGAAGATGGTCATGCATCTGGTGTAAAGAATCAATGTTAAGCCATTTTCAGTGGAATCATGAAATGGCTGATATTAGTGCAGCACATGTTGAGAAGCTAATTGGCCACTTGGATGGCTGAGCCGGTACATTTTTTTTTTTTGGCAGCTTAAAATGTACCAGTTTGAGAGTAATATTGAGGGATATTATTACTTCAATGGAGATGAAGAATTCTGAGTTTCTATGACTTCCCATGTGCTTGTTCTGGATCTGTGACTTTTTGAAGGAAAGACAGCCAAGCAAATAGCATTTTCAGGAGGCCAGCAATGGCAGCCCACATTGTTTTCTCATTGGCATGTGCCATATTCAGCCTATTGTTGGGACATGTATTAGGATTTGTATGGGCTCTTCCCCAAGTGGCCAGCACTCAGCCTTTTATATCTTTGGCTTAGATATTCCTTTTTTATGGCCATCATAGCATGTGTTGGTTAAATAAACTTAACTATACCTCTACGGAGCACATTTATTTTTTTATATGATGAGAAATGCGCAAAAATGTAAAAAAAAAAAAAAAGTACATTTTGTTTCTATTTTTTTTACTTTTTAGATGGTTTTTCAGGAGATGGCATTGTGGCTAACTGCAAGCTACTTTGGACAATGTTAGTCAGTCAATGGAAATATTTAGGACAGTCTCCTCTCATTAGAGCGGAACTCCACCCAAAAGGGAAGTTCTGCTTTAAGCATTCCTCCTCCCCGCCTCCTATGCCACATTTGGCATTTCATATTATTTATTTTTTTTGGAGGGGGGGGTGGGGGGGGTGGGGAGGACTGGTACCTAGTTTTGTAGATCTCCTCTCTCCCCCCTCCTTGCAATCTTCTGGCACACGTCACAGGTCCCAGAAGATTGTCCCACCATTAAGGAAGCGCAGCACGGCTCGCACTCGGCTGTGGAGCCGCGAGCTGCCCTAGCCAGGTGCCCACAGTTTTAATGTGGTGCCGGGGAGAGGAAAGGGGGAGAACCAAGGGTTTGGGCGGCCACATGACTGGATCCTGGAACAGGTGAGTGTGTGTGTTAAAAGTCAGCTTCTGACTTTTAATAAACACAAAAAAGACTGGAACTTGCTTTAACATACAACACAAGAAGTTCAGCTTCTTTAACCCTTTTTATTTAGGACACGTTGTAAAAATCCAATGATGAGATCTTCAAGCACAGTACATGCAGGATTAATTATGACAAACATAGCTCCCCAGTCCCGTCATAAATAGAGATCTAAGTAGGATTTTTTTAGTGCTGGGGTCATCAGAAAAGAACATTTTAAAATGGTAAGTGGAAGTTTTTTAATATTTAAGTTTTGCTGTATAAGTAAGAGCATGTAACAAATTGTAAAGTAGGTGTTATCCCAGTTTGGTGAAAATACACTTTATGGCTACCATACGCCACTTGTCAGTACCACCCATCTTGTCGAAAGTCGATTGGGATTCCCTCATCCATGCAGATTGGCTTGGAATGAGGCATCTGTTTGGAGCTGTTGCCTGCTGGCTGAACAAAAGAAAGTGTAAAAAATAAAATAATAATAAAACAATTTATTTATTGTTATGTATGTATGTGTATGTATATGTATGTATGTATGTATGTATATATGTATATATATATATATATATATATATATATGTATGTATGTATATATATATATATATATATATATATATTTATTATAAATATGTATGTTTCACTTTATGTAATTACTGTTGTTATTCTATTTAAATAAAATGTACTGGTTTATTGAAGCTGAATAAGCAATTAGTATTAAAGAAACCTTTACACACACTTTAATACATTGTAAAGTTAAACCGCAACACTTGCATCTTTTTGTATAAATGGTAAGCGTCTTTTGGATGGCCCAGAACTAATGATGCTTTTTTTTTTTTTCCCCCCTAGGTTGATGATGGGGAAATTTGGTATGTATTATATTTATTGTGAACATTTCTTAAAGTTGTTTTACAGCTGTATGTTAGGGCATACCAGCCATACAGAGTAACATTTTAGCTATTGTTGTGACGCCTGTTTGAAAAATACACGCATGCACATGTAAACAGGCATGTCGATTAATTTTGTGTGTGTATAGCTGTGCACATCAAATTTTATTATGAAGGTCAATGGATAAAATGTAGTTGCAACTATTCTGAGATGTCGCAACAACAGACTCTATATAGCTGTGTGGAACGTTTCTGCTGCTCTTTGTGTCAGTTTAGTAAAGATCCCCCCCCCCCCATTTCCTATCCTGGTGATATTTGCATGGTGTAAATAGGGGGACAGAGAGCAATAATACATGTTTTATGGTTTTTTTATTATACTTTTGTGGGTTTTTTTTTTTTTTTTTGTTTTTTTTTTTGTTTTTTTTTTTGTTTTCTTTTGAGCGATTTGCCTTCTGTTCTCTGCCAGTGACAGGGGATGATAGGAAATTTCTACAAAAAAAACACAAATCACAAAACAAAAAAAAAAGACCAGATCTAACGCGTCCTGATTTAATCCAAGTAGATAAAAGCACTGTTTTACTTTTTGAGGCTGCATTTACACCTGAGCATAGTGTCTGAGAGTTTTCTGGTTTTTTTATCACGCGTTTTGGCGCATTTTTATGACTTTGGACTGTTTGCCTTTGTTTTACTTTACAGGTTTTTTTGTATCTGTCACCATACAGGATTAATCATTTTTATAGTATGTCACTTTGTTTGATTTTTTTATTTTTTGATCAACTTGTACCAGTTCATCACTGTAGGTTTTTTTTTATCAATTTATTTGTTTTATAGGATTATTTGTTCGTCACATCACATTAATCTGTTTATCTCATCTAATAGCACAACTTCCTTTTTGCTTTTTTACTTGTTTGGTGTGTATTTCACTTTTGAGTTGCAGCTTTTTTTTTTCTAGTTGTTTCACCAGCGCAGTTTTTTTTTTTTTTTTTTTTTTCTTAAGCATTTTTATGCACAACTTGTGTTTGTTTTTGAGCTTTACCATTTTTTTATTAGACAATCGAGAAAACTATCATCTGTTGCATCATTTGTTGCTAGGTATTTCAGCTTTTTTAGCTTTTCCCTTTTTTAGCTTTTATTTATTTTTTAATTATTATTCATTTTATTTATTTTTTTTTTGGAAGGTAAGGGGTTAGAGTTATGCCCTGTACACATGGTCGGACATTGATCGGACATTCCGACAACAAAATCCATGGATTTTTTCCGACAGATGTTGGCTCAAACTTGTCTTGCATACACACAGTCACACAAAGTTGTCGGAAAATCCGATCATTCTGAACGCGGTGATGTAAAACACGTACGTCAGGACTATAAACGGGGCAGTAGCCAATAGCTTTCGTCTCTTAATTTATTCTGAGCATGCGTGGCACTTTGTGCGTCGGATTTGTGTACACACGATCGGAATTTCCAACAATGGATTTTGTTGTTGGAAAATTTTATAGCAAGCTCTCAAACTTTGTGTGTCGAAATTCCAATGGAAATTGTGTAATGGAGCCTACACACGGTCGGAATTTCCGACAACAAGGTCCTATCACACATTTTCCATCGGAAAATCCAACAGTGTGTACAGGGCATTAGGATTAGGGGTTAGGGTGTCGCGTACCTTGGTTGGAGGCCAAGTTGGCGAGAGGGCTTCCCTTGCGGCTCTGGTTCGAGCATCCCTGATGGTGGTGACAGAGGTAAAAGGCTCAAAGAAGCACGGGTGCCAGTAGCTTGATAGTAGGTGACTGCCACAGTCACGGACATAATCAAGGTGAGCTGGGGTCATACACAGTAAGACAACAGGGGTGGTCAGGAGGCGCCTAAGTGTCAGTACACACTGGATATAAGCCTGAGGTCGCCTGTGTGCTGCTACACGTGCATGAGCATTAGCTGTATGGAATGAGCAGTAGCTGCAGAAGAATTTGCATTAGCTGTATGAGAATTCGTATTAGCTGAACTAGCTTCCTGACATTCGTGTGTTTTTTTTTTTGTTATGGTGTTAATAATAATACTACTAATAAATGAATACATTAAATGTAAAATAAATACACAAATATATATATAACATAAAATAAGGGGCATGCTGATGGGCACACTCATGGGCACATATTATGTTAAGGAGGCACTCTGATGGGGACACCTGATGTGATGGGGAAACCTGATGTAAGGTGGCACTTTTAATGGGGACATCTGATGTAAAGGGGCACTCTAATGATGACACCTAATGTAAGGGGGCACTCTGATGGGGACAAATTATGTAAGGGGGGCACACTGATGGGAGACACAAGATGTAAGGGGGCCTTTTGATGAAGAAACCTGATGTAAGGGGGTACTCTGATGGTGGCAACTAATTTATGGGGTAGTCTGACGGGGGCACCCAATGTAATGAATTACTCTGGTAAGGGCATCTGATGTAAGGGGAAACACTATTGGGGACGTTAATATGTACAGAGTATTACCAGAGTGTGTGGAGGAAACCGTAAGAAAAGTGCGGCTTGCCCCCCCCCCCAAAAAAAAAAAGGAAAGGAAGACCTGTACAATCTTTCATGGCACAGGCTTGTGATTCGGACCTCGGCCGGAATATTTTCACCGGACCTCCTTGAATTTTAATTCACTATCCCTGACATAAAGTTTAGAACTGCACAATTCTGGATAAAATGAGAATCGCTATTTTTTTGCTTAGAATAAATATCACGATTCTCGATGTAACATAATTTTTCACATTCTACCAAAAAATTGGGCTAACTTTACTGTTTTTTTTTTTTTTTTTTTTTTTTTATTATTCATTGAAGTGTATTTTTTTTTTTCCCCAAAATATTGCTTTTGAAAGACAAATACAGTGCGACATAAAATATTGCAATGACTGCCATTTTATTCTCCAGGGTATCTACTAAAAAAAATATAATGTTTGGGGGTTCTAAGTAATTTTCTAGCAAAAAATACTGATTTGAACTTGTAAACAACAAATGTCATCGTCTTTAAGTGGTTAACCCTTTCGCTGCCAGAGCCGTGTTTGCGCACGTTTAAAAAATCATTTTAGGCCTGAAGATTACACAAAATCCACAAATATTATATACTTTCTGAACGCAGATTCCTTAGAGACTAAAATAGTGGTAGTTCCAAATTTTTATGTCACACGATATTACCGCAAAGGTCTAGAAAACGCAAAATTTCAGTAAAAAAACACACTAACTTGAATTTTAGGGCTAATGATCGCAATAAATTACCCAAATTTGGTGTAAAATATAAAAGATGAGGTTGCACTGAGTAAATGGATACCCAACATGGCAAAGCCTCTTATAGGTATCGATTTAGTGTTACGGAGGAGGTCTTGTGTTAGGCCCTTGTGTTAGGCCCCTTTCACACTGGGGCGGTTTGCAGGCGCTATTGCGCTTAAAATAGCGCCTGCAAACTGACCCAAAACTGCCGCTGCTGTGTCTCCAGTGTGAAAGCCCGAGGGTTTTCACACTGGAGCGGTGCACTGGCAGGAGGGAAAAAAAACTCCTGCAAACAGCATCTTTGGAGCGGTGAATACACCGCTCCTGCCCATTGAAATCAATTCGGCAGCTGTAGCGGCACTTTGCTGATGGTTTTAACCCTTTTTCGGCTGCTAGCAGGGGTTAAAACGACGGTAAACCGGCGCTAAAAATAGCGCTGTTTTACTGCCGACGCCCCCACCGCCCCAGTGTGAAAGGGGCCTTAGAATTATTGCTCTCACTCCGCCATGTGCGGCAATCAAAGTTTTCACACGTAGGCGTCCCGACGCATGTGTTTACGTCCCAATTTTTTGGGGGGGGGATTATTTTACGTTGGGTGTAACTTTATCTTGCGTACGGACCTGGCGGCGAAAGGGTTAAACTGCCCTCATTTACGAATTTCATCCCTTTGATCTAAAAGAACCAAGCGATACAATGTCTATTTTTATCTCCACGCTGAGCAATGTGATAAACTTGGCAGACTGCCTTTTTTTTTTTTTTTTTTTTAAATTTTTGGTCAGCTGTGAGCAGAAAACAGCTCTGCACTGAATCTTGGAGATGCTGGATTAAGATCGTGAGGGGGGGGGTTGAATTGAGATCACGATTTTTTTTTTTTTACGATTAATCGTGCAGCTCTGATAGCGCTACAACATTGTAAGCTTTTACTCTTTATGAATAAGTGACCAGGTGGTTGGGCTGTGTTATACGTGGCACTGGTCATTATCACCGATTGCTCATAAAACTTAGGTATGCTGTGTGAATGGGAATACATAAGCAACATGTAGTGGGATTTTCTAAAATTTGGCTGCAAAAGTGACACT
Organism: Aquarana catesbeiana; assembly: GCF_042186555.1. Taxonomy (NCBI): domain Eukaryota; kingdom Metazoa; phylum Chordata; class Amphibia; order Anura; family Ranidae; genus Aquarana; species Aquarana catesbeiana. The sequence goes on along the minus strand of NC_133326.1, from coordinate 576,768,621 downwards.
ACACTTTTAATTTCTTTTTTGTATAAATCAGAACACTTTTTATTATGGTAATTTGCCCTCTCAGGTTGTGTTTTCAGAAACCTTTTGTTTAAACGTTGCAAGGAGTACAGATAAGAATCTCACATCTCCCATTCTTCCTCTCTGACCAGAGCGGGACGCCTTTGACACTCTGTTTGACCACGCCCCCGATAAACTGAGCGTTGTTAAAAAGGTAAAGAACTCCCCTTCCTTCCAAGACTACAGCGTACTCCTCCACAATGAAGGCATCGATTGAACAGTTGTGTGTTTTGATTGTTTTGCAGTCACTGATCACTTTTGTGAATAAACATCTGAACAAGCTGAACCTGGAGGTGACAGAGTTGGAGTCTCAGGTAAGTTGGGGCAGACAGTGCTACACGGAGATTATTCTTTTACTGCACCTTCTCACAATAGAAGTCAATGAGTAGGCTGACCCACTGAAACCACCATAGTCCGTGTGTGGCAGATGGCTTATCTTAACAGTAATGGATTACTCGGTGTGATTGCACTGAGCCATTGAGAGATCTACAAATCTCTATAGTTAATACAATCAGAAGAATATGGAAGAACAAGCTTTTATTTAATGAGTAGATTAAAAAAGAAATGAAACAAATGGCCATAATAACTCAAAATCTGCATTCACAGAAAATACACTACACTACCCTTTTTAGTCTTTGACAAACCTAGGGGAAAAAAAAAGACTATTCTTTATGCTGTATTACTTTTGCACCCTGACTTATTCCGTCTGTCCTGTCAGTTTGCAGATGGAGTTTACCTGGTCCTTTTGATGGGACTTCTGGAGAACTATTTTGTCCCTCTGCACAACTTCTATCTAACACCAGAGGGATTTGAGCAAAAGGTAAGTTCTAGTATGAGATGCATAGACATGCCTTCATATATGAATGTGTGCAGGACTATATATTAGATCTATAATGTGTGTAGAACTATAGATTCAGTATGTGTATGTCTATTTGTAAACTGATAGATGATGAAAGGAATATCTACATTTATTATATATTTAAAAATATTGATAGAGGGGGAAGGTAGATATCAATGGGGGGTGGAGGCAGACATTGATAGAGGGGGGAGATGGCTACTGATAGAGACCAAAGTGTTAACTCAACCCACAACAGTAAAATAAGTCTGTATATGCAGTAAAGCATGCTTGTTATACTGTAAAAAGGCTGTTTGATCCTGTCTTCTCTGATCCTCCCCGTCTTCCACTGCCCACAATCTATCTGCTGATACTACAGAGCCTCGGGGGCAATCTGCACATGCTCAGTTTAGTGTGTATTGCTAGATAGTTGTGTTCTTTTGTTTTTTGGGATGTTTTTTTTTTTCTCTTGGGAGGGTGCATGTGATCAGCACTGTCCAGACAGAGGGTCAGGGGTCCTGCAGCCTCCATAGGACAATTAGGGGAGAATGAAGACTCCTCCTACAAGCTTTAACCAAACACTGATAGAAGTCACAAGACTGCTGATGAGAAAAGGTATTTAGCGGTTTATAAGTACTAAAATTGCATTTCCATGTTCTGTGTACTGTGGGAGATCAGATATAGTGAATGCAGGGCCCTGGGTTTAGTAATACTTTAACCAATATTGATAGAAAGGAAGATGGGTATTGATTCGGGGGGGGGCTGCCTATTAATGGAGATTGACCAATATTCATAGAGATTGGCTGATATTGATGGAGGGCCGGTTCACACCAAAATGCAGTGTGGGAAAGCCACCTTCCCCGCACTGCAGATGGAGCACTGCCCTTGGGAGTTGCCAGTGAATTGTTAATGGCACCCCCACATGCATTTTGCAAACAGTGCGTCTTTGTGGACACCAAATCGCATGGTACCTCAGTACTATACGGTTTGGTGCAGTGAGTTAGGAAAAAAGTAGCGCTTGGTAGGAAAATATTGATCAATATAGATAGATGTAGATATACACCTATATAAACGTGTTTTTTTTTTTTTTTGTTTTTTTTTGTTTTTTTTTATTCTGCAGGTTCACAATATTTCCTTTTCATTTGAACTGATGCAAGATGGTGGGCTGAAGAAACCTAAAGCCAGACCTGAAGGTATAAAGTGTTTTTGTTTCTACATCCTATATAGCAAATTTCTCTGTATAAAGATACAAACTTCACCCCACCAAGGTTAGCGGGTGACCTACAAAGTGTGGGTACCTATAGCAATCCCGGACAGGAACTGATGGGAATTGCAAAATTTTACAGTTGTCACCAGAACAGGAATAGAGGGAAAATCTTCTAGTGGGGACGACTGTTCTAGAGATAACTGTCAAAGGTGGGATTTCCCCTCACTTTTGTTTTTGTCACAGGGAGAGGGAGGGAGAGGGGGGAGAGGGAGAATGAGAGAGAGAGGGAGAATGAGAGAGAGAGGGTGAGAAGGTGTCAGGAAATCTCCCCAATGGTAAAACAGACTGAAATCGAGCCTGACGGGTTCTAAAACTTTGCCTGCTCAATCCAAAACTAGGAAAGTTTTTTTTCAAGAGTTTTACTTTAAACCTCATGCACAAAAGCAGAACTGTTGTTATTGATGCACGCAGCAGCCAATCATTCTCTTGGAAACATTTTCTCTGTTCCTGACACCTGTCTGTATTTTGTCCCAGAGGGCCCTGTGCGCTTAGGAATAAAATGACGCCTTAAATTGGGGTTATTATATTGCCTTTGCACATTGTCTTGAGTAGAAGAGAATTATAAATCAGCGTGATAATGGACTCTGCTTCACAACAAAGCTTGACAAGTCAATTTCCAGCCTCCTTGAGAGTTACAAACATTACATTTAACACCATGGCGTGCTCCGATTGGCCCTTGCCTGTTACCATAGTTACGGCACTTTAAGTATTCCTTGCCTGTCAATACAAACTTTAAATCTTGCTCTGAATGCGGAGGTCAGTATTGTAAAAATGTGGAGGTATTGATTTATTTGGTACCTAATTATAGGGTTTCTATGGATAAAATCCAATATTATCATGCCTCAAGGCTCATTGGCTTCACCTGAGGTTTTAAGTATGGCGTAGGCCAAAATCCCAGCTGTCTTCAGGCAAATTACAATTGGCTCAGGTGTATTATAAATTCCAATTATGGGGCAATTACGTTGGGAATATTGATATTTTCTTTAGTGTGACTATATTGCTGCTGAAACGTTTATAACATAAAATAAGATTCACAATGATACTCAGTGGAGGAATCCGGACTGATGTCTTGTATGCATTTCAGTAAATCAGTATCACAACCTTCATTTTAAAGAACTATAATTTAGGGAAAATGCTTATTGATTTTTAATAAGGCGCTATTGGAAATGACTAAATACAATCCATGTTTTTATCACTTTACCATGTAATCAGAGGGATTCATTTGCCATCCAGGACTTGCAATGCCAGAAAAATAGTCCGTTCCCAGTCCCCCCCCCCCCCCCCCCCCCCTCCTGTCCATCGTGCTGATTGACAGCACAGCTTATTCAGAACAGAGCTCTGGATGCTCCCATCCCAATAACCACAAGGTCCTTGTCATCTTTGGTGCATGTCAGATCTTGAAGCCTTATTTTTTTTCTGTGGCCATATGTTTGAAATGAGTACCAGAGCTGCATTAGTCACTCAGTGGAGTGTTTTAGGAGAAAGCATTTTTTTTTGGCCCGGCACACACATACTAGGGCCAATTTACACAGGATCCAGTTAACTTATCAGCATGTCTTTGGTGCATGGGTGGAAACTGGAGTACTTGGAGAAAACCCAAACAAACTCCATGCATATAGTGACTTGGGTGGGAATCAAACAGTGAACCCCATTGCTAACCATTAATCCACTGTGCTTACAGTTTTTTTTTTTTTTGGCTTAGGGCCCATTCACACTTATGTGTTGCCATAACACACAGTGCCCTTAAAGTGGATTTGAACTTGAAAACAAACAAAAAAAAGCCAACAGGCAGTATTTTTATGACAGAAGAGACCCTATTGGTCTATATGTTATAAATGCTTCTCTCCGCCAGTCAGCATCAATGTATACTGAGCTCAACTTACATTTAAGGCACCTCTCTGTGCCATGATGTGACTTCTGTGTGCATGCGCAGGAGTGATGTCACGACCCGGCCAATCAAGCGGCTGAAGAATTGGAAGAGATTAGGTAAAGATGGGAGTGCTGATAGTATAGCGCTGGAGAGAATGCTGGGCATGTAAGTCTGCTGTAATGTTCTATTGTGCTGTGCGTACTAGTACATTATAGCTAACACCTCCTGGGTCCCATTTAAAAGCAAAAACAAAATGCAGAGTTTAATTCCACTTTAATTTTGAATGGCTCCCCATAACATTAAACCAACTCCCCTGCATTGCAACACATCACAACACACAGTGAAGCACTACTATGAGTTACCGCCCCCTCCCTTTTTAGATTGTAGGCAGGACCCTTCTACTCCTGTATTGTAATTGTACTGTCCCACTTAATATTGTAAAGAGCTGAGTAAACTTTTGGCACTATATAAATCCTGTATCATAATAATGAGTCGTGGTACGCTGCTTTGGAAGTAATAGTGCAGATCTGGGCTGCACTAATACAACGCACATTAATGTGACATTTAGAACATCACAAAGCATCAAATACATCTGAATAGGCTGTTTGCTCAGCTTGCTCATCCTACTGCTAGTAAAGCTTGCTTAATGGGGACAACAGGCCTTGCTCCTAGAGGTCAGTGGCCAAAAAGTATTAGCAGTCTCCTAACAGGGAAACTTTAATCTATGTACTTCTTTATATATATATATATATATATATATATATAGTAAATGTGATCAGCTTAATGTACAGCATCTTCTCAGTCTGTTATGTTATTTATAGTTTCTAAATATATATGTACATGAGGGAGACCATATTTGTTAATTTATATATGCAGGCTCTGTTCCCTGTTCAGTAGTGATGCATGGTGACTGTACTCCATGACTCCTCCCTCTCAGGTCTGACCTGCCTGAAAACGGACTACCATTTTATTTCAGCAGTCATTAAAGTATAATGCTTTGAAAAAGTATTCATACCCCTTGAAATTTTTCCACATTTTGTCATGTTACAACTAAAAACGTAAATGTATGTTGTTGGGATTCTATGTGATAGACCAACACAAAGTGACACATAATTGTGAAGTGGAAGGAAAATGATAAATGGTTTTCAAAATCTTTTACAAATAAATACATGAAAAGTGTGGTGTACATTTGTATTCTGCCCCCGAGTCAATATTTTGTAGAACCACCTTTCACTACAGTTACAGTTGCAAGTCTTTTTTGGGATGTCTTTACCAGCTTTGCAGATCTAGAGAATGACATTTTTACATTTTTGTCCATTCTTCTTTGCAAAAAAGCTCAATCTGTCAGATTGGATGGAGAACGTCTGTGATCAGCAATTTTCAAGTCTTGCCACAGATTGTCACTTTAGGTCTGGACTTTGACTGGGCCATTCTAACACATGAATATGCTTTGATCTAAACTATTCCATTGTAGCTCTGGCTGTATGTTTAGGGTTGTTATCCTGCTGGAAAGTGAACCTCCGCCCCAGTCTTAAATCTTTAGCAGACTCTAACAGGTTTTCTTCTAAGATTGCCCTGTATTTTGCTCCATCCATCTTCCCATCAACTCTGACCAACTTCACTGTCCCTGCTGAAGAAAAGCATCCCCACAACATGATGCTGCCACCGCCATGTTTCACGGTGGGGATGGTGTGTTCAGGGTGATGTGCCATGTTAGTTTTTTTGCCACATCTGGGTCTCATCTGACCAGAACACCTTCTTCCACATGTTTGTGTCCCCCACATGGCTTCTCGCAAACTGCAAATGGGACTTCTTATTGGCTTTTTTTCAACAATGGCTTTCTTCTTGCCACTCTTCAATAAAGGCCAGATTTGTGGAGGGCACAACTAATGTCCTGTGGACAGATTGTCCCACCTGAGATGTGGATTTCTGTAGCTCCTCCAGAGTTACCATGGGCCTTTTGGCTGCTTCTCTGATTAATGTTCTCCTTGCCCAGCCTGTCAGTTTAGGTAGCCATGTCTTTTTAGGTTTGCAGTTGTGCCATACTACTTCCATTTTCGGATGATGGATTGAACAGTGATCTGTGAGATGTTCAAAGCTTGGGATATGTTTTATATCCCAACTCTGCTTTTAAACTCCTCCACAACTTTATCCCTGACCTGTCTGGTCTGTTCCTTGGCCTTTGTGATGCTGTTTGTTCACTAAGGTTCTCTAACAAACCTCCGAGGGCTTCACAGAACAGCTGTATTTATACTGAGATTAAATTACACACAGGTGGACTCTATTTACTAATTAGGTGACTTCTGAAGGCAATTGGTTGCACTAGATTTTAATTAGGGGTATCAGAGTGAAGGTGGCTGAATACAAATGCACGCCACACTTTTCAGATATTTATTTGTGAAATATTTTTAAAACCATTTATCATTTTTCTTCCACTTCACAATTATGTGCCACTTTGTGTTGGTCTATCACAAAAAATACATTTGTCTTTGGTTGTAACATGACAGAATGTGGAAAATTTCAAGGCGTATGAATACTTTTTCAATATATGTAAACTCTGGTTGACATTTAGTTTACTAAAGCACTGTGATTTATTTAATAATAATTATATAAAATATAAGTTTGCAACTTTTTTGTCATATACTGATAAATGACATTAAAAAAAAATCTGAATGTCAAACAATAAAGGGGAAAAATTCAAAATAAAAATCCATATAAACTTATCCAGTCCATAGTGAAAAAAGAAAAAAGTCCAATTATTTGTGCTCTATTAACGAAGAATGATTCACAAAAATGATGCTTCAGCAAGGGGTCTTCCCCACATAAACACACGCCTCTTACCAGAAGGCTTGGATCTCAAGTTATAGAGATCTAACTTGCTCCCACAGGTTCCAGCCGCCAGAGATATTCCACTCATTGGGTCCTTTAAGGGCGCTCCCTCTGTGTAAGGTTACTGCTCCACTTATTACAATGTATCTCGTGTGTCCACTGAATCCATACAAAGCATGCCGCTGTAGGTTCTCTCATACATAGGGGGTAATAGAAGCAAGAGGCTTCATGGTGCAGAACATTAAAACATAGTTTTTACTAAATTATCTTTGCATTTACATGTAACAAAAAGATCAATAGCAAAGCAAACAAATGTTCCACACAGCCGCAGACCTCGCAAAAATCGGCTCCACCCAACACGTTTCCCTGCAAGAGGCATCTTTTTTTTTTTTTTCATCGTTTTGCTGCTGATCCCCTGCAGCCCATACTGGTGGTATATGCACTCTATGAGAAATGCATGGAATTTTTCAGGGCAGGGTTCCTGATGGTGACAACAGTGGTGTATTGTGTGTTTGTTAAATGGCCACTTAAAGTCTCCATCGGAAGCCCATGTGACAGCATTACAACGCAGGAGCGCAATTGGTTGACAGTGGCAGAGCATTGTCCATATAACGGGATATGCCTGCACCACCCTGGCAGGATCACCTGGTATTATTGTAAATGACAGATTTGAAGTGGTAGAAAAGTCTGATTTTAACCCTTTCGCTGTCAGGTCCATATGGTGTACAGACCTACAGCACTGCTTCCAGCTGGCCAGGTCCATATGCTGTATGAACCTGCCATAGCTCCTTCTGCAATAACCTCATGGTAATTTAGAACAGAACTGTTCAGCAGACTCTGCTGAACAAACCAACCGCTCTGATCAGAGCTATTCACCTAAAATCTGACCCCCCCCCCCCTAACTCTCTACCGTTTTTGTGCCTCTCATTTTCTGCTCCCTGCCCCTCCACTTCCCTGACACTAGCTGCTATAATGTTTACTAATAATTGACACTCTGCAGAGCTCAGTGAGGAGAGCGGATTGGAGGAAAGGGGCACATCCCCCTGCACACAGCAACAGAGCTGAGGCTGTCAGTCACAGGCTGTGCGCCGGAGCTCTTTCCCCTGCCACTATTTTAACCTTTAGGTGTCAGGGAAAACTTGTCACAAGTGACTCCTACAGATAGCAGAGGAATGAGGCAGCAGCCAGAAATGACACTTGGCACTCCAAATTAACATACACACTATAGAGGGATATGCTTTGTTCATATTTCATGTCAGGGGTTTACATGTGCTTTAAGCATGGATGCCAGTTACATTACCTGAAATACAGTAAGCTGTCACAAATCTGTATATTGATATAGTTTTTAAACTTTCCGGTAAGTGTTACAATAATTGTGTGTCCGATTAACTTGTCCCTTTTTAGGCTACATTCACACTTGTGCAACTTGTCGTGCAACTTTGGACATTAAAATCACACCCCATGTTTTTCAATGAGTACTGTTCATATCTATGCGACTTTGGTTGCACCAATTTGGTCCGACATGTGACTTGAGGGCAAAAGACTTCAATGTTAATCCTCAAAAGTCACACGTAAGTGGCACCTGAATGTTTTGCATGCAACAGTTGTGCAACAGTTGTCCATTATCACTGGCCAAAGTTGCATCCAAGGCTCACCCATCGAAAGTGGCACTCCAAAGTCGCTTGACTTTGATGTCGTACAAGTGTGAATGGAGCCTTAAGGTTGTTTTAAAATTCAGTCATGGAATCTGAGCAAAGCACATATATCTGTAGTGTTTCTGTATCTCCAAAGCTCTAATGCCCTGTACACACGGTCGGACTTTCCGACGGAATATGTGCGATCGGAGCTTGTTGTCGGAAATTCCGACCGTGTGTGGGCACCATCGGACTTTTTCCATCGGAATTTCCGACACACAAAGTCTGAGAGCAGGCTATAAAATTTTCTGACAACAAAATCCGTTTGCGTAAATTCCGACCGTGTGTGGACAATTCCGACGCACAAAGTGCCATGCATGCTCAGAATAAATTAAGAGACGAAAGCTATTGGCTACTGCCCTATTTATAGTCCTGACGTACGTGTTTTACGTCACCACGTTCAGAACGATTGGATTTTCCGACAACTTTGTGCGACCGTGTGTATGCAAAACAAGTTTGAGCCAACATCCGTCGGAGAAAATCCATGGATTTTGTTGTTGGAATGTCCGATTGTGTGTACTGGGCATAAGTGTTGTTTCTCTCTGGTGCTTCTTTCCTCTTATGGCTCACTTCTGAGAAATTTTCCCAAGGAATGAAATAAATTTGTGTTGGGGAGGGAGATGAGCATGGAGCTTGTCTATTCAGAACACAGTTCTTCTGCTGTGTGGAGGGGTGTGTTACTTTCCTCCAATCGGCTCTTACACCGTGAACGTGCAGCCCCTTCACCCCCTCCTCTCTGCTGCTGACAGATGAAGAAAGATTTTAACATAATCTGCCCTTTTCAAGGGGTGTAGGGAAGAGAAGACTGCAGATAAACATGTAAAACCTATGTAGAAGGATTTGTTTCATCTCTGTGTATCATCTGAGGCTGTTCAGGTCATTGGGTTAATGTGAGGGTGTTCAGCCACTTTAACTACTTCCCACCCAGCAACTGCACATAAACGGTCGGGTGGTCCTTTCCTCGTTCTGAGTGGACGTTCAGGAAGGTCCCTCAGAACGAGTGCTCGCAGTGCGGCCATATTATATGTGATTATTCTGATCACAGGATCCAGCTGAGCAGAGATCGGGATATGGACGCTGTGATTGGCCCTCCCGATCACCTGAGGTCTGTGTCCAATCACAGCCGTCCTAATGTAAACGGAGACGCGTGTCTCTGTGACGGGTCTCCCCGCCGAGCTCAGTGCGGGGGGAAGAGGGGGAATCTGCAGATCTGTGACAGCTCGCTGTGTGAGGATGATTTTACACAGAAAGCTGTTACAGATCACCCCACAAAGTACACCAAGCACCACTAATATACCCCTGTCCCTATACACATTTCAGTGTCCCAGTAAAAAAAATCTGTCTGTCACCCATCACTGCCAACACCAAATAAACACTGATTTGGGTTATTTTTACCAAAGAAATGTAGCAGCATCATTTTTGGTCAAAATTTATCAAGAGAAATTATTTATTTGCAAAATTTTATAACAGAAACTAAGTAAAATGTATTTTTATGGAAAATTTTCAGTCTTTTTTTTTATTTGTAGCGTAAAAGATAAAAAAAACCCCAGCGGTGATTAAATGCCACCAAAAAAGAAGTTATTTTTGTTTGAAAAAAATGATAAAAATTTAATTTGGCTACAGTGTTACATTACCGCGCAATTGTCATTCATGTGACAGCACTGAAAATTGGTCTGGGAAGCAAGGGGGTGAAAGTGCCCAGTATTGAAGTGGTTAAAGAGACCCTGTCAGGTCTCAAAAGATTTAATACCAGTACTCTGCAATAGTATGCACTGTATATTCCCCTCTCAGGAGGCTTGTGTGTCCCTTTCCCCTCTGTTCCTGTGCTGTAGCCCCCATAAGCTTCCTTGATATTCAACATCTTTGGGAATGTTCATTCCCTGTGCCCGCCACTTCCCGGGCCAATGCTGTGATTCCTTCCTCTGACCTTTTTACATCTATACAGGATTTTGCAGTGATGCCAGAGTTGGGACAAAACATGTGTATCTGACTCCTGGAAATGTCAAATGCAGTGTAGGGTTAGTGGAGGTACAGGCCGCTGGGGAGGTAAGTATACTCTCTTGTGTTGCATGGTACTGGCAGGTTTATATCTTGAGACCTGACAAGTTCTCCATAATAGTGTGTGTTTTCTTTTTAATAACTATATAGCTATTTAATGCCAGGGAAGGTCTATAAAGTGTAAGCTGTTTGTTTTTCTCTCCTTCCAGACATTGTTAACCTGGACCTGAAGTCGACACTGAGAGTGTTATATAACCTGTTTACAAAGTACAAGAATGTGGAATGATTTACCGGTCAGAAAAGGCCAGTCTGCAAGTCTTCCCTGTGCCTTATGTCTGCTATCCTAAAACACCAGTTACTCATGTTGGACATCAATACAGAGACTTCCGCAGATCAGAACCACTGCTTTGTACATAAGAACATTTAACTAAAGAAACCAATTTGGACCTGTATATTATGTGGAGCCACGAGCGTCCATATGTTGGGGTATGTTTGCAATCTAGGCTGAGTTCAGTTGTAATATATCAAAGCACAACAAAGAGCATAGTGTAGAAAGTCTTCTCATAGGTTCAAACCAACTTCACAACGGTGGCTTTGTGTGCTTTCCAAGCACTGGACCCATTGCTCTGCTTTTGCTGGATACCAACATTGATGACCACAAGTGAAGGTTCCTGGTTTGTCACACCTCTACCTACACATAAGCTGTGCAAAGATTTATACCAGTGAGTGCATTACTATTGTTTTATACTTTAGAGAAGTCTTGTTACTCCATGTCGGTGTGCTCTTTATGGTGCTTTGATATTTATAGTTGTAGGAACGCTCCTTACTGGTCTCCTCAAAGCTTCAAGGCTGGATCACTTGGCTTTCTCTCTCTTATGAACATTGGCTTTATGTTCCATGTAGACTGCCTTTTACTTCATAAGGTATTTCCACCTTTACATCACACATTTTAAAGAAGAATTGCAAACACCCTCCCCACCACAACGGTCATCGCTGCACTTATCTGCTTTTGCCGATAATTTTATGCTGCCCACAAATGCCGGAGAACCAATCTGTACACGTTTTTTTTTTATTCTCCGTACCAGACTACAAAGGCGATATAGCTGCATATTACCAGCAATGGCTAGCAGTCATTGGTCAGCTCAGTTGACTGCACTAACCACTGACGGTCTTTTCTTCTTGGCTGTAGAATAGCCTGTCATTGGTCAGCACTGTCATGTGACTGCTAGCTATTGCTGGCATTATGTGGCTATGCAGCTTCCAGGGCTGTGTATGGAGTTTAAAAGTGTAAGGATCAGTACACTGGCAGACATGGGTGGTGAAAGCCAACCCACACAGCAGATGAGTGCAGCATTGATTGGTGAGGAGGATATTTGGAATTCTTTTTTTAAATTTTTGGTGTAAAGGTGGAGTTACTTTCGAAGTTGTATTTTTTTCGGTGTGGGTGATTCTGTGTCATGCGATATCACACTTGGATACATTAACAGAATATTGCTACTTTTTATATAACTGGATACATTTCTGTCTCATGAGCATACCAGTGTGAGTTGAATATTTTTTATTTCTCCCTAGCAGCCTTCATTCGGAAAGCAAATTCCTGTCTTTTCGAATTCTTGTGGTCTGTGGTTTTTGTGGGGCAGTTAGTGTAGACTGGGACAAATGGCGTTGGTGATCAACCCTTTATCTGTCATATTCGACAAAAAAATTTTTTTATAAAGTGCACTTGTGATGAGAGAAATAGGGAGGATGTTTACCATTGCTGACCCCCTTCTGAAAATGCTAGTTTTCTGGCTGTGTCTGGTGCCAGTTTCTCAAATCCAGAACAAAGCGTACATTCAATTCAAGTCAGGAAAAGACTGAATTCTTTATCTTTCTATACTTTCTGTGAATCATTGACCCAGAAAGTCATGTAGATATTGGATCAGCATGACAGCCAGTCAGCTCTAGCTTTCAGATAAAGGTAGCAACTGTCTGCTTACAGATTACTCTCATGGCCAGTTTTCTATAAAGAGATCTATCGCTTCTTCCTTTCAGACCGAAGTGACAGGATCTCTTTAAGACCTCTCCCACAATGAGGTTTTATCAGACTTCCCACCATTTCTTCCTATGTTGCAGCCGCTGCAAAATACCAGATATCTGAGCTTGCAGGGAGCAACGGAGTAATCTGCTCCATCATGGGAGGAGGTCACATGCTTCCTTATTCCTGGAGGCAATGGGCATTTGGCAGTAACTGCAAAGGACCATACAGAGCATTTCCATTGGGGACACCTGTTTTTGAATGACAACTGTGTGAGAGGGTAATTTCCCTCAATTTGAGGAAACTTCCCGTCACTTCCCCTTGGGTCTGATTGGCTCCCCTAGTCAACCGTTTCCATACCACTACAGAGTTGGCAACCAGTTATGTGTACATAAAGGGAACTTTTTTTGGACCCTCCTTTTTGACCAGTCTGTGTCCTCCTCAGGGGAGATTCATTCCCCTATTTTTCCTGCTGAGCAACAAGACAGAAACATGGGCAATGTCTTCCATTGGTGACCCTTATCTAAGGTGGAGAATCCCCTCACTTGTGGGAGATTCCCTCTCAATGTTCTCCAATACAGGAAATGAAGAGATCTTCCCAGCAGGACACAGACAGCAGAAAACAACCTGACAGAGGGGTTTTAACCCTTCCCTACTCTATTCAAAACCTCTATCCAGCATTATCTAACCCTTTCCTTCCCAGCCTCACTGTCCCTGGCCCACCCCTTTCATTCATTGGATTTCACTTCTATAAATCATGGAGACTCGCATGGCATTGCATAGGGCAGTCTGCACTGAAATAGTCTGCCTAAGAACACCCAATCCCTCCCACCAGTCATGATCTGCCTACATTGCTAAGAGATACACAGAGATCCAGTAATGACATCACTGGATCTTAAGGTATTTAATGAAAACCAAAAGGTTTTATTTACAATTTTGACATGCTAAAAAAATAAAAAAAATTTTAAAAAAAGGGAGAAAGAATGCATCAGGGAAAGCCAAATGTAGGCAGATCAAAGTACTGCATTAAATGCCATTGACTTGATTACCCACAAGGTTATGCATCTCAGCCCAGAACCAAAATAAGTGAAGCTGTTTTCTAAGGGTTGAATAACAATGTTGTATATTAACATGAATTAACATCAAACTTACAGGACCGGATTCTGCCCCCAGCTAACACACTACCAAAGATTTCTCATTCCACTGACAGAACTGTTATTGAATTGTAGCTATTTGTTGAGATTTAATGAAATGTTAATACTGAGTGTCAGTCTCTTGAATTAATAGACTTCATAGCCATTTATAAGTCATTTGCAAGGCAGATGTTAAAGCTGAACTCCAGTCTGATAAAAAAAAAATCACAGATTAATGCAATTCTGCAATCATTAAAATGTAACGTGTTTTTTTTTTTTTTTTTTTTTTTGTGAACTCAAGCAGTGCAAGCACCTGCATTTGGATTGGATAGGTATGGGCCTCTAGCAGTCCCTGTACAGCAGAGCTCAGACTGGTAAAGGGGAGAGGGGCAGCACTGGGAGCAATCAGGTGTGCTGCATACAAACATAATGACCAGAAACTTTCTACTGGGAAAGAGCAGAGGGATGAGCTCATCAGCCTGCAGCTGCCCTGTCCTGGAGACGTAACACCACTGTAACTAAGTGGTGTCCTCAGCCTGGCTGTGCTAAGTGGCAGATCTGTGTAAATCTCAGGACTGAATGGACAACCTTACAAATCCTTTGCCATGTAAAACCTCTCTCTTGTATATATCTCTGTGCTTAGTTTTTTGCCTGGAGTTTAGCTTTAAACGTCTAGGAAGTACACTTATTATAATATAAAGGGTGCCACTGCTGACCTTTCCTCCTGGGAAGGCCAGTTATTTGGATGTCCCAGGCTTCCGTACTAATGCAGAATTTTTATGCAGATTAAGTTTTGACTTCACTTGCTGCATGCTTGCATCAGGTCAGTGGCTCTGAAAGTCCTGAAATCTGAGAAATGCATGTCTGGCATTTTCTGAAAGCAGTCAGTGTTGCCAGTCTACAAGGATAATATGCAACCCAGTCTGAGCGTCTCCTGTGCCAATCATAAGGTTTCCCGGGGGGGGATAATGAGCCTATGACGTTCCAATGTGCTTGGTATTTTGTGCAGAGTGATATAGATCGTTTCCCTAGGGGGTGATAATGAGCCTATGACGTTCCAATGTGCTTGGTATTTTGTGCAGAGTGATATAGATCGTTTCCCTAGGGGGTGATAATGAGCCTATGACGTTCCAATGTGCTTGGTATTTTTTAGCTTGTGTTATAGATCACTATCTTAGTGCCTTCATGTATGTGGTCCTCTGGCTAAGGGTGCCATGCCACTGGATAAGAGGTGCCATGCCATGTTTGTTTTCTCATAACTAGGCAGCTTTATTGACCTTCCAGTATTCCAGCACTTTGTATTACCCTGGTAGCAAATTCGGACATCTGAATTCGATGTTCTTGGTTGCCTCATTTCCATGAGTCACATTCAAGCCTTCACTGGAAATTAACCATTGAAGAAGGTGTTTTTTTTTTTTTTTTTTTTTTAAATTAATGGGGCAAAACAGATGGTTCTTGTTTCAGATGCTTGAGCAGAGAAATTTGTAGCGGTCATGAAATTCCATTCTTCAAGGGCAGCCATAATAGCCATATGCCTATTCCCACAGCAACAATCTATACTTTAAAATATGTCTATCAGACTCAAGTGAATCTTCCTTGTAGGCAGGCCTGGTTAACCAGGGAATTTATTAGAAACAGTTGACATCTTTGTAATGTTTCCAGTGAACTGAGGTTGAGTCTGTGACCTTATCATGGAATGGTAACGACCACCATGTATGGGTGACAAGTACTGGAGCCCCCCTGTATGTACCACATCCAATCATATTATACATAAAAACAAACAAAGGGCTTATTCCCATGAACAAGCCAAACCACCGTAGAATATGGGACTTTTTTTATGGTGCATGTAAATTCTTTGATCAACATAAATTATTATATATGTACCATTACAAGCCTTGTATTCTACTGTGGTTTGGCTGGTCCATGGGAATAAGCCCCTTTTTAATTTTATGTATCCTCCTAATGGTAATTGGGGTTTACCTCTGCCCTTGTGCTGAGACAAGCTTTGTAGAGATCCATAGGACTATTAGAATAAGACACCATAGATCTTAAAGGCACAGTCCATTGATCTCATAACTTGCATTTACTACTTTTTTTGCGTTGAAGCCTGCAGAGCATTGCATTTATGATATGCACGTCACAGGTGCAATGCGACAGGCGTATGGATCTGTTTATGGGGCTGGAGGAAGTGTGGCTAAACTATGGCTTAAAGAGGGATCCCTGGGGCACTCTGCAATAGTCTCTCTACCGTGATGGCATTTGGGACTTGTAGCGATTTTTCCATTGAGAAATCTCAGACTTTGATGAAACGGCTGTATGTGGCCCTGCTAAACTGAGATAATTACAAAATGCTGCAGGCAAAAATCACCCCACGATTTATGCAAGTAGGAGGCAGTTTGGTATTCGGGGATAATTTTATGCGACCAAGCATCATGTTAACCCCTTAATATAGATGTAATGTGAAACATAATCTAAAGTGGATTTAGCCTTTAAATCAACTTTGTTGGAAAAAAATAGACCTTGCAGGAGTTAAACCTTTTAGCCAGCTTGCTGTCCCTATTCCTCTTTACACATTACTTTTATATTGCTTTTAGCACAACCTCACTGAATAGGCTTCATGAATTCTGTTAATTGACCTCGATAACGTTTAGATTCACAAGCTTTTGCCCACTTGAGGGTGTGCTAGTTTGCTGTATGAAATGCTGTTGTTTTTTTGTTTTTTTTCTTCAAGATGGACAATCCCTTTTATAGACCTTAAGTATTTATTTGACCTTATTTCGAAGACTTGAACTTGTTTCTGCTGTTTTTTGCAATTTGTGTTTCAAACTTGAAAGAACATTAAATTGCATGTTGTGATCTGAGTCATTTTATCTAAATTATACAAAAGAAATGGACATAACGCAAACTAAAAAGCTTTCACTGGCTGCATTACTGTTGCGTGTGCCCGGAGAAACATTCTGGTCTCGCTGTGTAGACTTGTGGTGTGTTTGAGCGTTGGATTAACCTGTACTTGACTTGCTATTTATACCACTTGACTTTTTGTATTAAACATTCTTGTATTTATTGCACATAACTCTTTTTGGACTTTTGTTGATATAAGTATCAATTTATTAAAATGTGACTTTAACAGTTACAAATGGTCTTGTGTTTTTTATTAGCTAAAGTGAAACTGAGAGAGAGAGGGGCCATTTTCCATCCCCGGTGTCATGTGACTCATTAGTATTACAAGGTTTCATGTGTGAATGGGGAGCAGGTGTGTTTTAAATTTTGTGTTATCGCTCTCACTCTCTTACTGGAACTCTCTGAGCATGGTGGTGGGGGTGTCATGGTCTGGGGCTGCATGAGTGCTGCCGGCACTGGGGAGCTACAGTTCATTGAGGGAACCATGAATGCCAACATGTACTGTGACATACTGAAGCAGATCATGATCCCCCCCCCCTCCCTTTTGGAGACTGGGCCACAGGGCAGTATTCCAACATAATGACCCCAAACACACCTCCAAGATGACCACTGCCTTGCTAAAGAAGCTGAGGGTAAAGGTGATGGACTGTCCAAGCATGTCTCCAGAGCTAAACCCTATTGAGCATCTGTGGGGCATCCTCAAGTGGAAGGTGGAGAAGGCAAGGTCTCTAATATCCACTACTCCGCTATGTCATCATGGAGGAGTGGAAGAGGACTTCAGTGGCAACCTGTGAAGCTCTGTGGAACTCCATGTCCAAGGGAGTTAAGGCAGTGCTGGAAAATAATGGTGTCCACACAAAATATTGACACTTTGGGCCCAATTTGGACAATTTCACTTAGGGGTGTACTCACTTTTGTTGCTAGAGGTTTAGACATTGATGGCTGTGTGTTGAGTTATTTTGAGGGGACAGCAAATTTACACTGTTATATATATTAGTGCTGGAATTTGCACGGTATGGAAGTGGTTAAAGTACAAGTGCTAGACAGATACATGAATTTGGCGCACGCTCTGCCACTTTTGGAACGCATTTAAGACACTTTTGCAAAATCTGTTTACACCAGTCTTTATGAATGAAACAGGAACATCCAAACACGGCTACTACCAATAAAGGTGTGCCACATCCCAAATAAACATGGTAATGGAGAAACCCCCTAGGGGTGGAACTTTAAAGGCACTACCATAGCACAAATTATGGAAAAATATATAAAGTTTGTTACATAAAGACAGAAAAACACATAAATAAAGAATAGACAAGTACAAATGGATGCATTATGATGTACTTACGTTTGGCAGAATAGACATGATACAAAATCCTAAACCCAATGATGTTTCAGAGATGAACCGTAGTCTCCTTCATCAGGGGGTCTCAAGGAAGTACATTGTATCATAATAGCAAAAAAGTACATAGACGCATCCAAATAAACTTTTAAAAGTGAGGAATAAACTGAGGCGAGGGGTCCCCCAAGGGCCACATCCAACGGACAACGGTCAGTATGAGATGGATTGAAAAAACTGGCGTAGAGGAAGGGAAAGGAAAAGGTAAATAACCCCCCCTTTCCTCACATCCAACAGCCCCACTGGAGTCCGATTCACAGACCAGCGGTAAGCTGACACATGCACTGGGGCCCAAAATATGAGGAGGATCTAAGTTTGTAAAATGGAAGTTATACAGACCGATGGAGAAGGGGGAAAGCTGTAAGGAGGTCTGTGAAGTCTCACGCTGCAGGTAGACACAGCGCAGCAGGACTCTCAAACACAGAAGGAACTCCCAAAAAGCTTCATACCCCTGAATTCCAGGGATAGTGCTCTTTCACACATGCAGCTGTGGGGCTGTAAGAACAGGTGGCTGAGTCATGTTTTTACCATTCCCAGCCACCCACCCGAATGCTAACATTACAGCCTGACAGGGCTGTACACAAATGCCGCAGCTACGCTTCTTGGGTTCACAGATCTTTAAACTTAGGACGCCTGTAAAATTTGCCCATTGCGTTCAATAGGAGCACACCACACATCAACTTTTACATGTAGAAGTGTGTTGATAAAAATAAAATCACATTAATGTTCATTCCTTGAAACTGCATGTAAATTTGTTATGTGCAAATGGGGCAAAATTGCTTGATCCTGCATTATGGGCACTAGATGGCACTCAGGAGCACACTTATTTCCTATGATGGTAAGCACCATCTAGTGGCCAAAAAGTTGTATGTCCCCCATTCACACTTCTTTTTTTTTTTTTTTTTTTTTTTAATGAATAACATCCTATTTGCAGAGAATATAGCCTGAAATCCACTAGATATATATCGCCCTCCCTAGCGTGAAAAGGGCCAACACAACTTTTAAAGTAGCCCACATTGACTGGCAAATCTGGTCTGAAGACATTCTAGCTGTGTTGCCCTTAGCAACAAACTTTCCCTTCCACTAGGAACTTGAAGAGTGTCTGTCTGCCATGGGCAACAGAATTTTCCCTTTGGGACAGTTTTGGCAAGGAGAAGCGTGCAGTCTCTGCTTCCAGTATAACTTATGACAAGATAAAATGCTTTCTTTGTGACTTTTTTATTAAAGAAAAAAAAATTGATGCATTATATATAATGAACTCTTTTGAAGTAAATGCCGTTAGACGTAATTACAGATAATGTCTGCATCAGTCACAGCCCAAAATACCGAAAAGCAATTTATTTTCAGACCCAGCACAGTCAGCATTTATGCAACGGACTTCAGATCTCTCCTCTACCGATACATGGACTGCGTAAGTAAAACAGGATCTTTGTGCCACGAGTTTGAACATTACAAGTCGTGGACCTTTTGAAGCTGCTTTTCAAAATTTAAAAGGCTCGGAATAAAGAAGCTGTTAGCTTTTTAAAGAAGGCTTTGCATTACGATCACGTTAAAAATTGTAAATAACACCTCATTTTATTTTTCAGCAGAATAGCTGGTGACCCTGTCCAGTCCATGCATGGACTGTGTTGTTTTTGTACATCATTCTGCATATAGTTAGACTTCAAAGGAAATGTTTTAGCTTTAAAATAAAAGAACATCAAGTTGATTTTTGTATCTGGTCTTCCCGCCACGATGCTCTGTATTTTTGTTTAGGGCACTGCATGTGCCTTCCATACTGTGGAGCAGATCTCCACATCCTCCTCTTTCAGTTGTCCCTGCCCAACTTCAGGGTGAATGACAGCCAGCATCATTCCACTCCTCCCTGTGAACCCAGGCTGTCATGGACCCGCCCCCTGTGGAAGCATCATCAGACCAGCCTGGGCTCATAACTCTACTGCAGTGAATGGTGCTCACATGCTGTTAAGAGTGGCATTCAGAGCTGAGGGAAGGACTTCCAACACAAGAAGAGGTAAGACTCCAGGCACCCCAGAAGACAGCAGAAATTGGGGAATAAAAAAGAGGGTGGGGAGTGGGAAATGGGATTGACTCTAATGAGCAGGGCTCTCTGATTCCTACTATATTAAACTATATTAATACTATATTAAAGTGTATTGTAGTACAGTCTACCCTCAAGTTGTAAAGCGCTGCATAAACTGTTGGCGCTATATAAATCCTGTATAATAATAATTATTAGGGAATGAAAACATTTATCATATGACCAGCAGACAGATTATTTTTCTCAGACAATATATCTTTAAATATTTCCCAAACTCTCTCATCCATGTCTTTATGGACCTTGCTTTGTGCACTGGTCCAATTCATTTGGTGGAGGAGGGATTATGGTGTGGGGTTGTCTTTAAGGCGTCAGCATACCAAAACATTTTGGACAGGCCCCTTCCTGTACCAACATGACTGCGCACCAGTGCACAAAACAAGGTCCATAAAGACATGGATGAGCGAGTTTGGAATGTAGGAACTTAACTGGCCTGCACAGAGTCCTGACCTCAACCCGATAGAACACCTTTGGGATGAATTAGAACAGAGACTGCTAGCCAGGCCTTCTCTCCAACATCAGTGCCTGACCTCACAAATGCGCTTCTGGAAGAATGGTCAAACATTCCCATAGACACACTCCTTAACCTTGCGGACAGCCTTCCCTGAAGAGTTGAAGCTGTTATAGCTGCAAAGGGAGGGCCAACTCAATATTGAACCCTACGGACTAAGACTGGGATGCTATTAAAGTTCGTGTGTGTGTGTGTGTGTGTGTGTGTGTG
This sequence comes from Aquarana catesbeiana, assembly GCF_042186555.1. Classification (NCBI taxonomy): domain Eukaryota; kingdom Metazoa; phylum Chordata; class Amphibia; order Anura; family Ranidae; genus Aquarana; species Aquarana catesbeiana. Next base: position 576,747,808 of record NC_133326.1, on the reverse strand, counting down.
TGTGTGTGTGTGTGTGTGTGTATATATATATATATATATATATATATATATATATATATATAGAGTGTCCCAATACTTTTGGTAATATAGTGTATTTTATGTGTGTGATTTAAAGTTGAACTCCAAGAAAACAGCTAAATAGTATTCTATTTGTATGCATTTACAGTTTGTTACTTTTAAACTGATTGCAGAATGTCTGCTGTAAGCACTGGCATTGTTTCTCAGGCAGATTTACCCGAGCCCTGTGTGTACCAGAGACACAAAGAAATGGGGAAGTTTTTGTATTTTGCTTCACCCAAAACTTTGTGTCATCATCACGCTTTCAATACTGAAACACGCAGGATGAGGAAGTGAAGGGCCTACATCACATATGACGCCTCATGTTTCCGAGGTGTAGCAGTGAGCTCAGCATTACATGCCTCCTGAGTGCGGGACATAATACAGGCCGACATAGCAAAGGTCTCTGGGTAACACGGAAAGTCCTGAGGAGGTGAGTTTATAAGATATATCTTTATGTAGTGATGGGATGTCTATGGGCTATGCAATCTTTCTTTATACATGTAAACCCGAACAATGAACTTCTCATCTGCTCCCTTTTGGTCTGTTAATTATTGGAAAACATTAAGTGTTTTGTTATTTGTGTTTGACAAGTGCAAAATAACACCTGTTGATCCCGCCAGAATGCTTTCCTCTACAATCTTATCTAAAACATCGTTATCTGGAAGTGCGGTATGATAACAGAAAACGTTCTCCCTATGTTATAAGGAACAGGGGAGGTGCTCTGTAGTCCTAACATACTTCCTGTCTAAGGCGCCTTTCACACGGACTGCTGTTCTGCCGCAGTTAAAAGCATATAATATGTTATGTTAAATTGAAGACTCCAGGCACTGCCATCAGCTGCATTTGTACAGTGCAATTACCTGCGTTTACGTGCAGTTACATGTGGTTGCGTTTAGCTGCGGTAGACCTTCCCTTATTGTTTTTTGATATTGTTGACATGCGGTTATGTGCATATAGCTGCACTAAATCGCTCCTGGACGCAGTCAATTCTATTTTTTTCTATCCGCACCAAACCGCATGTAACTAAATCGCAGCTAAACGCAGTGTGTGAATGGGGCCATAGGAAAGCATCGTGTGCTTTTAGCTGCGGTAGAAAAATAGAAAATCCGCAGCGTAAAGCACAATTCTATCCGTCCGTGTGAAAGGGGCCTTAGAGTGACAACGCTGTTCATCCAAAGATGATAGTGAGTGAGCATTGCCATCTTAGGACAGGCAGTGCATTACTGACATTATCACCAGGGGACATTAAGGGGGGGGGGGGGAGCCTGAAAAAGAGAAAACATCTAAGGACTGGTACACAGCAATATCCACTTGACCTCCGGAAGATTTACCCCCCCCCTTACTGACGAGACCATTTTTTGCAAAACTGCACTGCGTTACTTTAAGCTGACAATTGCGCAGGTGTACAGCACTGTACACAAATAAGATGGATGTCCTTTTTTCCCCCACAAATAGAGCTTTCTTTTGGTGGTATTTGATCACCTCTGTGGTTTTATTTTTTGCGCTATAAAAAAAAAAAAAAAAAAAAAAAACGACCGACAATTTAAAAAAAACAAAACCATATTTTTACATTTCTGCTATAAAACCTATCCAATAAAAAATGTAAAAAATCTAATTTCTTCATCATTTTAGGCTAATATGTATTACAAACTTTTGGTTAAAAAAACCCCAATAAGCGTATATTGATTGGTTTGCACAAAAGTTATGGTGTCTACAAACTATGGGATAGATTTATGGAATTTTTATTTATTTTTTTTTACTAGTAATGGCGGTGATCAGCGACTTATAGGGGGACTGCGATATTGTGCCGGACAAATCAGACACCTGACACTTTTGGGAACCAGTGACACTAATACAGTGATCGGTGCTAAAAAATATGCACTGTCACTGCACTAATGGTAGAGAAGAGGGGATGGCAGGGAAGGGGTTAACAGGGACAATCAAAGGGTTAAATAGGTGCCTAGCTGGTGTTTCAGTGTAGTGGGGGAGGTTTTTACTAGTGGAAGGCATAGATCAGTGTTCCTGATTAACAGGAACACAGGATCCATGCCTTCCGTACTGACAGAACGGCAATCTGCCTTGTTTACAGATTGGCATTCTGCCTGTGTACAGAACGATCAGCGGGTGCTGGCGGACATCAGGTCTGCAGAGCCTGGTGATAAGCTCCTGCTGTGTTGATTTGCAGCAGGAATGAGCCGGCAGCAGCACGCACTCACGCCCGATACCCGGAAGTGCAGGGTCATGTGTGTATATATACAGTACATGATCTTGCGCAGCACGGCCACCCTGTAGCAGTAAATGTGCTATTAAGAGGTCGGCAAGTGGATATAAATTACTTATTTATTCTTGGGTATAGATATACTTCAAGAACCTAGAGACCCTTTCTACTTTATATCCTAGCTCTTCCAATTGTCCCCCATGTACAGGAACAATTCCACTTTTGGCTTCAAATTTAGGGTTGTCTTGATGAGGTCAGTGGATCAGAAGAGATCAACGTCAGATAGGAAAAAAGAGCAAAGCCACTCCAGGTGAGCACGATCTTTTCTCCAACTTTCAGGTGCGAGTCCATCCACACCTGAAAAGATTATTGCGTTTCACGAACCAGAGTTTGCTTAGGCGTAATGTCATAATCTTACGACTAAGCGAATTCTGATTTGTGAAATGCGTTAATCTTTGCCTGTCTGTGTTGATGTGTAGGATGTCATTGCTCATCGTTTGATGGATTTTTATCTTCAATAAAGTCAACCATTTGCTTCATACCTGTGAGTGCGGTCAATTTCTTCTATGGCAGTAGATCAGAAGAGATCAGTCCTCTCATGAAGCTGTGCAGCAGCGGGCCACTTCTAACTGTGATCTATTGCTGGCTGCAGTTATAGATCAATACAGCAATGGCTATACCTCCAATGTAAACATAATTCGGAAGCTTTACATAGTGCTTCTATGGAGCGTTCTGTAGGGGCATGAGAAGCCCGGATACTGATTGTGTCAGCTACTGGGCTTAGTGTTGGACCCTGACAGCCAGTGATTCCAGCCATTGTGCTTACCAGTCAACATTTTAAAACTTCACTGGGACAAATTCAATGTGCTGTTTAAAATGGTATCCAGGATTTCAGTGGTTGATTTCAAGCAGTGTAAGCACCTGAATTTAATAAGATTACATCTTTTTCAGGCCTTGTACATCAGAACTCAAGCTAGGAATGAGAAGAAGCGCAAGGATTCAGTCTGATGTGCTGCAATCAGGGGTGGGCAGGAGGGGCAGCTGCCCCCCTGGGCGCTGTGGTATGTGAGGTGGGGAGGGAGTTGCTACAAGGAGATTGGAGGGATGAGATTTGTATTTGGAGGGGGAATTTGGAGGGTGGCAGGGGGTAAGAATTGTTCTAGGAGGGGAAATTTGAGGGCGGTGTGCAAGGAGTGCAGATTTTTGGGGTATGTGCTAGAAGAGCTGATATGGTAGATTGGGGGGGGGGTTTGCTAGGAGGGGATTTTTTTGGGGGGGGGATTTCAGCAGGGGGCAGATTTTTTACTCGGAGGGGGAATTTTAGGGGGTAAGCATGCAGATTAGTGCTTTTTTTTTTTTTTTGGGAGTGGGGATTTTTGCTGACACATAAAGCGCGTCCATCTTGGGGGGGGGGGGGGGGGTGTGTGTCACAGTTTGGTGTGTTCGCCCTGGGCTGTAGATGACCTTGTTCGGCACTGGCTGCAATGCTAATGTGCTAGCAAGGAATACACTGGAGGATAGAGCAGCGGGACAAAGAGATGAGCTCTTCAGTCTTCCGCGTCTCTTTCCTCTGTCCAATCACAGGCTGGGGGGTGGGACAAAGCCCATAAGGAATACTTAGCTACAGTGGAGAAAAATCAGGTCTCTGTGTTGTGTAAATCTGGGGACTGGATGGACAGAAATACAAATTCTTTTTCAGGTAAAACCGCTCCCTTACACAGTATATGTCATCCATGTTTTTAGCCTTTTTTCTCAGTAAATTCAGTACTCTAAGGACAATGAAGCCATCCACTTTGTGAATAGTATTATTTCTTGTGATGTGTTCTTTAGAGAATCAGGAATAACCATGATGCCTTGTGACAAATGTCCCTATTTGGGTCTTGTTTTTAATTTTTCCTGCAGGGCAAATGGATCTGTTTGCACAATCTGGTGATTCACAGATGATATTTAACATAGAAACTCAAGGTAATATTATGTCATTGTAACAGAGCTCTGAACTTCTGAAGCTGAAAAAAAGTTTTTCTCACTTACTTTTTTTTTCTGATGGGTGGAAAAAAAAAAAAAAAAAAGTGCATTTACAATGCATCCATCATTAATGGGCCCCAATCCATTCCTCCAATAGGTCTATAAATACAAATCAGGGCTTCTAGGGGTCAAGCTTGGCCATATATGGTTATTTTTTTGGTAGTGGTACCCCCCGTAGGGGCTGCTGAGAATTGTGGTCTGTCTGTCGCCCTGCCCAGCCAGGCACACACTTTTACTCTCCTCAGACGGTAAAGCCGTCCTTGCATTTTGTTTTTATTGAGGGATATTAAACTTGGATAGGGATGGGGACCTATGAGCTACCCGAGTGATCAGAACGTTGCAATTTGGGACTATATATACATTCGGTATATACATCACTACATTTCTCCTTCTGCACATCACTTCCTCACTAATCTTCTCCAGACAAGCCAGCACTGATTTAGTATGCCTGACACTGGCTCAGCCAGGCCTAAAGCAAGTGCCCTTTACAGGCAGGGACCGCTGGCCCCTATGGTGTAGCAAATAGAAAAGTCCCAGTGCTAGGTGTCCCTGTGGCTACTGCTCCCAGCACTGCCATCCATGTTGGCTGCAGCTGACTCGCTCCATTGCCCCTGACACCACCATCCTCCAGACTGGCTCTGCACCCATCCCAGACTGCTCCTCAGTCCTCTCAGGCGTGCCACCCAGTCCTCCCAATGGTGTGCTCACTCACCAGCCCTCCTGGCTGTCTCAGTGGAACTCCTGAAGACTTGCACAGCAGTGTTCTCGTGCTGTTCTCTCTTGCTCCTCCTGTGTCTCCTGTCCAGGACACCTCCATGTTTTCTTGGAGGGCCCCATCTGCACCCAGGCCCAAGGTCACTCCAACCCAGACTGGGGAGCTCCTTCAAAGGCCCTGACAGCCTAAAACTCCATCTCCATTCTTCCTTCCAATCAACTCCCTCCCAGCTGAGCTGACCCTGGGTAGTTATGGAGGCCTGCCCCCTGCCAATCCAAGTTGGGGATTGGTCAGGGCTCCTTAGAATACCCCAGGTGGCTCCACCCCCCCCTCCAGCCTCTTTCTAGAAAACACTGGAACATTCTAGAAAGAAGTAGGAGGTCCTAGTAATGCCACCTGTGCGTCACCCAGCACTACCCTGAGCCACTCCCAGCCCAGATCACCAAGCCTGAAATTTTACCTACCCTAGGGAAAAAACCTGCACTATTTTTCTAGAGGGTGCTACATTTTTTTAAATTCACCCAACACATCCCTTTGGCAGAGGTTGATCAAACGAGCTGGGACGGCCACGCACTGATCGAAATTCGGACAATTCCTGCTGAATTGGCCAAATTTTGCTCTTATGCAAACATTGCACGCAGTGCATGTTACTCTGTCATCTTTAAATGGACTCAAGGACCCCCAAAATGGTGATGCAATCTGCAAGTTTTGATCCTTGCTATTGTCTGTAATCTGCCTGTACCCTCCTAAACATTTCTTTTGGCCCACTGCTATAAGAGGCTACCTCACTGGCTAATAGGAAGGTGCAGGCCAGGTTAGTTCATCTTTACCAAAAAACTGCCTGTGCAGATAAGGGATGTCCGTAGATAAAAACAAACTGTGCAGTTTTGACCAAAGTTGAATAATACCCTTGCTATAGGTGTAGGACATTTACATACCTCCAAAAGTCTGACTGGAAAACACCTAGGACATAGCTTTGACATGACAGCTGCTACTGGTCACCTCCCAACATCACAGGAGTGAGCTCTCAAACGCTGAGCTCAGAGCTACTGCATCGGGGGGGGGAGAAAGCGCATGTGAAGGGGAGCAGTAAACACGGGCTTCTTTTAGCAGCGTTCTAGGAGATTTGCAGTCAGGCTTCAGGAGGTACGTAAATGGCCTACACCTGTAGCAAGGGCAGTTTGTTTTTTATCAACAGATGCCCCCTATCTGCATAGGCAGTTTTTGGTAATAGTGAGCTAACTACCAGAAAGTGCTGAAGATTGCAGGTTAGATTGCTGTTGGTTTCAGTGGGTCCTGGGTGGGCTGAGGGAATCTTTACTTTACCAAGGGACATAGAAATTACTGTATGCATCTTCTGCTTTTGTTTTGTCTGTAAGGCCTTTTTTTTCCTATTTGCAGGTGAAGCCAGGAGACACCTTCAGCCTAATGCAGAAAATGACCCCAAACTTCAGGAACTGAAGACGGTATGTTGTATATAAATGACAGAGACATGACTGAAGTGACACTTCAAATAAAGTTTAAAAAAAACAAGGAAACAATGTGATGAGTTGAAATGCACTTCACTCCACCCCACTGCAGCAAAACAGGACATTTAGTGTGCAATCAGTATGAACGAGCCCTATGGGCTGTTCATTTTTACCTTGTTGTTTTGGGTATAGCTCTGCTTTTCAAAGGACCAGAGCAAACCAGCTCTACACCCCATAGCAGAAATATTTACAAGTTATCTGAGGTGGCCGAACAAAGGGAAAAGAGAAAAACTGCCCCCAATTTGTATATAATGTTGTTTGATGCCCCTTCAAATGAAACTGTCCTTGGTATGGACCAGTGAGTGCCTTACAGCATAAACCATTGAAACGATATACATGCAAATATACAGTATCTCACAAAAGTGAGTACACCCCTCGCATTTTTGTAAATATTTTATTATATCTTTTCATGTTACAACACTGAAGAAATTACACTTAGCAACAATGTAAAGTAGTGAGTGTACAGCTTGTATAACAGTGTAAATTTACTGTCCCCTCAAAACAACTCAACTCACAGCCATCTCTAAACCGCTGGCAACAAAAGTGAGTACGCCCCTAAGTGAAAATGTCCAAATTGGGCCCAAAGTGTCAATATTTTGTGTGGCCACCATTCTTTTCCAGCATTGATTTAACCCTCTTGCACATGGAGTTCACCAGAGCTTCACAGGTTGCCAATAGAGTCCTCTTCCACTCCTCCATGACGACATCACGGAGCTGGTGGATGTTGGAGACCTTGCGCTCCTCCACCTTCCGATTGAGGATGCTCCACAGATGCTCAATAGGGTTTGGGTCTAGAGACATGCTTGGCCAGTCCATCACCTTTACCCTCAGCTTCTTTAGCAAGGCAGTGGTGTGTTTGGGGTCATTATCATGTTGGAATACTGCCCTGCGGCCCAGTCTCCGAGGGGAGGGGATCATGCTCTGCTTCAGTATGTCACAGTACATGTTGGCATTCATGGTTCCCTCAATGAACTGTAGCTCCCCAGTGCCGGCAGCACTCATGCAGCCCCAGACCATGACACTCCCACCACCATGCTTGACTGTAGGCAAGACACACTTGTCTTTGTACTCCCCAACTGGTGGCCACCACACACGCTTGACACCATCTGAATCAAATAAGTTTATCAGACCACAGGACATGGTTCCAGTAATCCATGTCCTAAGTCTGCTTATCCTCCGCAAACAGTTTGCAGGCTTTCTTGTGCATCATCTTTAGAAGAAGCTTCCTTCTGGGGCGACTACCATGCAGACCAATTTGATGCAGCATGCGGAGTATGGTCTGAGCACTGACAGGCTGATCCCCCCCACCCCTTCAGCCTCTGCAGCAATGCTGGCAGCACTCATACATCTATTTCCCAAAGTCAACCTCTGGATATGACACTGAGCACGTGCACTCAACTTCTTTGGTCGACCATGGCGAGGCCTGTTCTGAGTGGAACCTGTCCTGTTAAACCACTGTATGGTCTTAGCCACCATGCTGCAGCTCAGTTTCAGGGTCTTGGCAAGCTTCTTATAGCCTAGGTCATTTTTTTTTTTTTTTTTTTGTATATGTCCTGCCGAAGCGAGGACAGCCTAGGCCAGGGATATGCAATTAGCGGACCTCCAGCTGTTGCAGAACTACAAGTCCCATGAGGCATTGCAAGACTCTGACAGCCACAAGCATGACACCCAGAGGCAGAGGCATGATGGGACTTGTAGTTTTACAACAGCTGGAGGTCTGCTAATTGCATATCCCTGGCCTAGGCCATCTTTATGTAGAGCAACAATTCTTTTTTTTCCGATCCTTTTAGAGAGTTCTTTACCATGAGGTGCCATGTTGAACGTCCAGTGACCAGTATGAGAGAGTGAGAGCGATAACACCAAATTTAACACACCTGCTCCCCATTCACACATGAGACCTTGTAACACTGAGTCACATGATAACAGGGAGGGAAAATGGCTAATTGGGCCCAATTTGGACATTTTCACTTAGGGGCGTACTTACTTTTGTTACCAGCGGTTTAGACATTAATGGCTGTGTGTGAGTTATTTTGAGGGGACAGCAAATTTACACTGTTATACAAGCTGTGCACTCACTACTTTACATTGTAGCAAAGTGTCATTTCTTCAGTGTTGTCACATGAAAAGATATAATAAAATATTTACAAAAATGTGAGGGGTCTACTCACTTTTGTGAGATACTGTAAATGGTGATACATAAGTTAGATGTATCCAGTTTCACACTTGAAACATGAACAGACCATCTAAAATTGCAAGTCAGCTGACACGGGTTTCTTCATCTGAAATGAGGATGAAAATAGGGGAGAGTGACAGAAAGTACCAGTAATTAATTTATTTCAGCAAATCAGTAGAAACCCTCACAGCCAGGGCCAGGCTAAGGCAGAAAAGGTACCTACCTTGGGCACCATATAAGCAGGTGCTTAATGAGGTGTGTTAAATGGGTTAAGTGTATTTTCTGCTGTTTTCTGTTATTTTTTGTTTCCCTTTGTCCAAGGTTCAAATAAAATTTCACCTAAAGCTGGTCGTAGGTGGATCCTTTTTTTTGTTTTTGTTTTTTTTTTTTTTTGTTTGTTTTTTGTTTTTTTGTTTTTTTTTTTTTATCAACCCACTGGCTGATCACAATAAAAAACAAAAAACCAAACAGATTTTTACCCATCCACACAAGCAAGGTCGATGGAGGAATCCTCCCTGGTGTATGCATGTTTGTATGGGGGCTCCTCCACTGTTAGAATACACTGATCAGCACTACTGCAATTTTCAATCCATCCATGGCCAGCTTAAAGTGGTTCTAAAGGCAGAAGGTTTTTTACCTTAATGCATTTTTATGCATTTAAGGTAAATAACCTTCTGGGTGCAGCTCCCCCCTCAGCCAGTTGTTTACCTTATACTTACCTGAGCCCCATCTTGATCCAATGATATGCATAAGAGCTGCAGCTTTCCTGGGTCTGCCTCTCCTCATTGGCTACTGCTGCTGTCAATCACAGCCAGTGAGCCAATGAGGAGAGAGTGGTGTCAGGGCTGAGCTACGCCTTTGTGTGTGAATGGACAATGTCCATTCAAAGGAGCAGGGAACAAGGCTGCTCAATTGCTCCCATAGCAAGAGGCTTACTATTGGGGGCACTTGGCAGGGAGGAGGAGCCAGGACTGCTGGCGGGGGACCCAAAAAGAAGAGGATTGGGGATGCTTTGTGCAAAACCATTGTACAGAGAAGGTAAGTATAACATGTTTGTTATTTAAAAAAAAAAAATACAACCTTTAGGCCTCGTGTACACTGGATGTTTATACAGCTGCTGTTTTTGGCTTCAGGTATTTTCTTCTACAGCCAGTAAACTCCCCAGCATGTTATCGTATGTGTCAATGCACACATAGGCTGTTATCAGCGTTTTCTGGCTGGAAAAAAACCCCCAGAACTAGTGGGTTTTTCAGCTGTAAAAATGCTTTAACTCTGATAAAAGCTGAAAAATGCGGAGAAACGCTTTTGTGGGAGTATAGTTTTGCTAAAAAAAAAATTTAAAAAACGCAACAGCTAAAAAACGTTGCAAAACTCATTCTACAGCTATAGCTACTGGTGTTTTTATAACATCCAATGTGCTTGAAGCCTTAAAATCGCTTTAAGACTGTTTCTTTAAGCCAAATCATATTTATTTTGTTTTTGATGGAAGGGATAAAACGCCTATCAAGTTATCTTTTGCTGGAGAGCATTGAAGTAAAGAGCATTTTCATCTTAGACAGCTGTCACCAGAACAGGTGTCACCACTGGATGATTTCCTCTCAACTCCTGTTCCAGTGACAACTCAAAAAATGTGGATTTCCCATCACTTTCTGTCTTAATGGTCACCAGGACACATAACGAGAGTGAATCTTCCCAGCAATGACACAGACAGCAATACAAGCTTTACAGGGGCTCTAATCCACTCTATCCAAAACTAAAAACGAAAGTTTTGCCTTCACGCACACCTTAAGATGGTCGTAATATTCTGCAATTTCTAATAGGCTTTTTTGAAGTGGCCATGTTAGATAAAAATAGCTTGGTGGACTTCCTTAAAATAACACAACAGAGCGTGCAATTACGATTCGCCCCCTGATTACAAGAGGAGGCCATGAAAAAGATTCTCATTTGCCTGGTTATTAGTTGGATGAGAGGAGAAGAAGTCACAAGTGACGGACTAATTTACAAGTTATTACCCAGAATTCTGTGGTGTCGATTAATCAGCCTGTGATGGGGAGCTGGCACAATGGAGATTGGGAAGAAACGAATGGAAATGTATTCATAACAATTTAACTGGCCTATTATTAAAAAGTTATCAACCTGTTATCCTTTCACAAAGGGTTTTCTATAGAAAAAGGGAAGCTTTTGTTATGTAGAATTCAGATTTCACTCGGGATGTGTCAGCTAAGCGGGTTTTGTTATGTTTCAGATTAAGCATGAAATCCTAAAGGAGGGCTCTAATCGGGAAACAAATTACAAGTAAACTTGCCCAGCATCTAATTATTTGAAGGGCCGATAAACCGGTCCTAAAAGAAAATCAAGTTTTCTTAAAATACTACATACAGACAATAAAGTGTTAACCCAAAAAAAAAAATACACATCCTGGTCCGTTAAAGCAGATTACACAGCACAGTGCTTGTGCTGTGTAATCTGCCCCCTCTAAACTGTAAAAAAAAAAAACCCCTGCATCTGCCACTTCTGTATGCCCTCTCTATACCGACCACGATGACCAGGGCTACAATGCCCTGATCATCGTGGTCAGAGTGCGTCCCTCCGTCATACGCTGCTGTCCCCTCAACTCTCCTCTCTTCCCCTCCCTCCTGTCAGCTCCCTCTCTCTGTCTCCATCTCCGCCTCATCCCCCCCCACCCCCACTGCTATTAAAGATCTAAAATGGTCACTGCCAGACCCTCTATTAGAGCCTGGCATACCAAACTATGGAAGCCATTTCAAAAAACGAGCGTTCTAAATACTTATTTACAGCTGTCTTCAGGTCACATGACTCATGGCCGCTTTACAGCTACGAGACAGGGCTCTTGCAGGAGGAGCCGAGCAGCCACGTGATCTTACCGGCTGATGTCAGAGGGAGATCATGGTTCCTCCCACAGAAGCCCTGTTTCATAGCTGTAAAGCGGCCAGGAGTCATGTGACTGGCCTGAAGACAGCTGTAAATAGGTATTTAGAACGCTTGTTTTTTTTTTAAATAACTTCCATAGTGTGGTATGCCAGGCTCTAATAGAGGGTCTGGCAGTTACTTGCAATTTAGACTTCACAAACACTTTAAAGAGAACTGGTCATGATTAGGCCGGTGTTGGGATTCTACTACAAGTGAGTGTTACATTGTTGAAGCTGTGATGCTCCCAAAGAGCCTGTAAAAAAAGGGGAGGGGGGGTGTTATTGCTGAAAGTTGCAAATCTAAACTTATTCTCTAAAGTCCTTTCTTTCATCTTATCGCATGTATAGTGGTTTTATATATACATAATGATCTTCATCATCTTCAGGACAAAAGAAACATTCCATATGAACATTTCATACTTACCCCGCCAACCAGGAGCTGGAGCACCAAACTCCTGTTCACCTGTCTGTTCTTAGCTGCTCTGTTGATATGGCTCTGAATTTTGCTTAGTGGAGCTAGCCAGTGACTGTACCATGTTGCTCCTCCCCAGGGCTGTCTCAATAGCATCATGGGCCCCTAAGCAAAGCAACGCACTGGGGCCCCTACCAGCCTGCCCCAATTTACGCACCTACTTTCAAGAATTAAAGTATATATAGTTGATGGAATTAAATTTCTATTTATTAGTACTCTCAATAAAATCAGTTTGAAGCAATAAGAAAACATGCCATACATCAAAAGCTAATCAGCATGAAGGGTACAGTACAGGAGGGGAGGCAGAAAGGCACAGTGGGGGGGTCAGGAGGTCACAATACAGGTTTCAGGACGCTGCCTTGGACACGATCATCCTTGGACATCTTATGCCCCGTACACACGGTCGGATTTTCTGATGGAAAATGTCCGATCGGAGCGTGTTGTCGGAAATTCCGACCGTGTGTGGACTCCATCGGACATTTTCCATCGGATTTTCCGACACACAAAGTTTGAGAGCAGGCTATAAAATTTTCCGACAACAAAATCCGTTGTCGGAAATTCTGATCGTGTGTACACAAATCCGACGGACAAAGTGCCACGCATGCTCAGAATAAATAAAGAGATGAAAGCTATTGGCCACTGCCCCGTTTATAGTTCTGACGTACTTGTTTTACGTCACCGCGTTCAGAACGATCGGATTTTCCGACAACTTTGTGTGACCGTATGTATGCAAGACAAGATTGAGCCAACATACGTCGGAAAAAATGCTAGGATTTTGTTGTCGGAATGTCCAAACAAAGTCCGACCGTGTGTACGGGGCATTAGTGTGACTGTCCCAGCAAATCCGGGACAGTTGGTTAGTACAATGTAATGCAAGATTATCATGGGGCCCCCATGCACCTGCGACCCTTGGACAGTGCCCATGCATTAAGACAGCCCTGCTTCTCCCAGTTCAAGTCTACAGGTTAGGTCTGAGTATCTGAAAACAGACTGCGTCAGGTTCTATAATCCGTATCTATAAAACAAGACTACAGTCCCTTTCAAAGTGGACCATTTGGTAACTTGCCAAAAGTCCTACATTTTTAAATATTAATCCTTAAAAGCAGTGCTTGTGCTTCATTTCAGTGACTTGGGGGGGGGGGGGGGGTCGTACCTGCTAGGGTTACTAGGGTTAGAAGGCACCTAGAAACATGGAACAAAGTACCACATGTAGAGCAGAACTGTAAGGCTCGGTTCACACTGGGGCGACTTGTCAGGCGACCTAGTCGCCTGACAAGTCGCCTCCCGTTCTGTGCTATGGAACCGTTCTAATCGGAGCGACGCAAGTCGCTCCGACTTAGAAAAAGGTTCCTGTATTACTTTGGGGGCGACTTGGGGCGACTTGCATAGACTTCTATGCAGAAGTCGTCTCGCAAGTCGCCCCGCAGTCGTTTGCAGGTCGCCTCGCTGAGGCGACCTGCAAGTCGTGCCGCCCATGTGTGAACCGAGCCTTAATATAATATATAATGATCTTCCTTAATATAAAGTGATGGTAATCACCAGGGACGTGCGGTGAGGTCAGTGGCTGGTGAGGCACTGGCAATTTTAAAGCGTGACATGTTAGGTATCTATTTATGTGGCGTAACATCATCTTTCATAGTATACAAAAAAATCGAGCTAACTATAGTGTGTTTTTTTTTTTTTTTTTTATATTCATGAAAGTTTTTTTTCCAAAAATAACGCGTATGAAAAATTGCTGCGTTAATACCGTGTAACATAAAAAGTTGCAGCACCATTTTATTCCTTAGGGTGTCTGCTAAAAAATATATATAATGTTTGGGGTTTCTGAGTAATTTTCTAGCAAAAAAAAAATATATAATATTTACATGTAGGAGAGAAGTGTCAGAATTGGCCTGGGTGGCAGATGGTTAATTACCATCAGTAAGTAATATAGAAATAATTATTATATATTGTTTTTAAGGTAATTTACTATATTTTCAAAAACTGCACTCAAGCAGGTAACTTAACAGATAAATTACTGAAGTTTGAAGTTATAACTTCCAACCAGTAATTTCACAGTAAATAAATACATTTTATTTATTTATTTTAGGTACTTGTATAGCGCCGTCAATTTACGCAGCGCTTTACATATACATTGTACATTCACATCAGTCCCTACCCTCAAGGAGCTTACAATCTAAGGTCCATAACTCACATTCATACATACTAGGGACAATTTATACAGGATCCAATTAACCTACCAGCATGTCTTTGGAGTGTGGAAGGAAACCGGAGTACCTGGAGGAAATCCATGCAGGCACAGGGAGAACATGCAAACTCCAGGCAGGTAGTGTCGTGGTTGAGATTTGAACCAGCGACCCTTCTTACTGCTAGGCGAAAGTGCTATCCACTACACCAAATTATTATGTTATAACATACAGCATATAAATATATGATTTAGGTTGGATTACAACAGTACCTTTTCAGGAGGCAGCAGATTCTCATTTTCCCTCTTAACTGTGTGAGAAAAACTTGAGATTATGGATAAATCTGATATCCATAAACCCATGCTTTTTCCCTCTCGTTAAGAGGGCTGGGGTGGAAGGGAGCATGTGTCTTTTAGATACATGCTCCCTTCCATGACACTGCAGTGAGAAGAGAGCCTCCACTGCTGCATTTTTATTGGACAGATTGTTCCAGTGGTGCTTTACCATTGGTCCAAGGCTCCAAGCTGTCCATTAAGCTCGGTGCTTCAGACAAGAAGAGTGTAGAACAGGGATATGCAATTAGCGGACCTCCAGCTGTTACAGAACTACAAGTCCCATCATGCCTCTGCCTCTGGGTGTCATGTTTGTGGCTGTCAGTCTCGCTATGCCTCATGGGACTTGTAGTTCTGCAACAGCTGGAGGTCCGCTAATTGCATATCCCTGGTGTAGAGTGTGTTCGCTTGTATTTAAACTCGCCGCTCTGTATGTAGCTTCTGACAGGCTCCACAAGAAGCCCTGTATCTCCAGAACCATAGGTGACAGGGACCAGTGGTGGGGTAGGACTTCAGCTACCTACCCCCCCCCCCCAAATTTGGGGTCTCTGTGACCCCAGGTCACCAAGTTACGACCCTCGAAGCTCAATAGTTTTTTGTTTTTGTTATTTTTTTCATGTTAATGGCAGGTGAGGGTCTCCCTTGACTGCACGTCCCTGGTAATCACACTCCCTGGATATATAGATGACCAGTAGAAGAAGCAATTACAAATGTGAAGTGAATTATAAAAAGAAAAATAAAGTCAAAATGTGGAAGTCAGGTCAAAAATAACTTCCAGGTAATTGTCACAATGACTTCAAACATTTATAAAGGACTCAGAACAGTAACTTTCCATAGGCTATAGATAATCCATTTTGAAGAGTACTTTCGATCTGGTGATTTTGTTTTTTTGTTTTCTTCCAGTTCCTTATTGACTGGATCAATGATGAATTAAAGCAGGAGCATATCGTAGTAAAGAGCTTAGAGGAAGATCTCTTTGATGGGTTAATTCTTCATCACCTTTTACGTAAGATATTTTTACACCGTCTTCTAATCTGCCGGAGATCAGGAGCTCAAGCTGTTGTGATAGATTGGCTGATGGATTTGGCTGAGAATCACATCTCCGACTTGTTTACCATCCCAGGCTTAAACTTGGCTGTGTGTGAAATGCATATCTCTTTTCTCCCCCAGACTGAACAAGATCTGAAAGAAAAAAAAAGAGGAACTTTGTTTTATTTTTAACATCTGACTGCTTGGAAAACATAGACATTAGATTGTAATGCCTCGTATACATGGTCGGATTTTCCGATGGGAAAAGTTCGATGGGAGCCTTTTGTCGGAAATTCCGTCCATCGGAATTTCCGTTGCACAAAAAAATCTGGTTCTCAAATTTTCTGACAACAAAATCCATTCGCATAAATTCCGATCGTGTGTACACAATTCCGACGCACAAAGTGCCACGCATGCTCAGAATAAATTACGAGATGGAAGCGCTCGTTCTGGTAAAACTAGCGTTCGTATTGAAGATAGCACATTCGTCACGCTGCAATTTTTTAAATAGTTGAATGCAGCGCATTCTCTTCTTCTTTAGAATGCTAGAAGAATGAAGTTGTTTTGCTGCTCATATTCACACAGAGTTCTCACAAACTGATTTCCTTATTATTTCTCTTGATCTCATGAATAATATTAATTTTATTTTTCGTCACATCTCCATAATAATGTTTTTTTTTTTTTCTTTTTTTATCAAAATCTGCATTTTTTCTAGTGCTCACCATAATATTATTTCTCGTTTTGTGTGTCAAGTTACCACAACACCATTATTATCTTGTATTTTTTTACCTCAATGAGGTTGGTTGGTGTCCCTTGTTAATTTGACCTTGTATTTTTTAAATGTACCTGCCTACTCACAAACAAACTGTCCTTTTTGAAGTAAAACACATAGGAAAGTATTTGTGAAAAAGAAATAGCCATTTATTATAAGTCATAACAAAATAAAGAGGAAGGCAACGCTGGAGAAACTGAAATTTGCGAAGCTTTTGTACCCCAGGGCAGACATCAATAATTTTACAGTCAAAATTGGTGGCCTGAGGAGTCCTTATAATAGGGAGCACAATCCGGTCCAGGACTACAAGAGATCAGGAACAGCAGCAGATGACATCTATGTCCCCAGGCTGTGGTCATACAATAGCCTGCATCTTTTGCCAGACCAGACTGAACCCAGGCCATCACACTCTTGTCTTCCTTAGACGCTTCCTTCCAGGCTGTGGTTCTGGTGTTGGAGTTGTGGCAGGAGGTAGAGGAGGAGGACCATGGTTGAACTCACAAACGTGGCTTTGGCTTGCTGGCTTGTGAGTTCGCCCCTCAACCCCTTATTTAGGGCTTGTAACATCACTTCCTCACATAAGGGGCGTTGGCCCTCCTCCATTTCCAGCATTTTGCAGGCTGTCATGTAGGCATAGTCCTCTTGAACACTGGGGGGGGGGGGGGGGTTCTGAGGGCCGCAGTAGCCTTCAGCAGTGGTGTATTTAGGTTTTGTGCTGCCCTAGGCCTGACTAATTTTTTAATGAAAAAAATTGTACCTTCGTTATAACGATTGTCGCTACCGTTACTTCGTCCTCACAGATCGTATATACGACGCACGCGTGTTACGCTTTATATACACTGCACATGCGTGAAACTCCGCCTGCCCCTGACGTTCTGTTAGTCTATTGCCACCCTTTATCTTTCGGCGCAGTGGGAGAGAACATGGAGTAGAGACAACATGTGCATGTAGAGGAGAGCAAAAACGAGGAAAGGCCGGAGCCCTGAACCTCATGATCCCGGAGCAGATTGAAGGCCTCAAATATGTACTTTGTAGAGATGGTGGACATCTTGAAGAAGGCCGACTATGATGGGAAGCATGGACCTTACCCAAACCCAAATGTGAGAAAGGCCAAGATCATGCCTAAAGTTGTGAAGAGTCTGCAGAAGAATCTTGGGGTACGGCGATCCAAGGATCAACTGAGGAAATGCTGGTCAGACCTGAAATTGAGGGAGCAGGATCAGTACAGAAGATTCAAGAGAGTGCTGCAAAAATGTAAGTATTTTGTCGTGTGTTCCTATTCTTCTTAATGTTTGTGCTGCTCCATGTGCTTTTCTTTACTGTTGTACATTTTAAAATGGCTACTTTGATGCTCATGGGCACAGTAATCGGTCGTAGGAAACATCGTTCGTTCGCCCACTTTAAGATGTTTTTGGCAGATACAGGTTAACTACATTTGTTCAGGCCTATTTGTATTAAAATAAGTTTGTTGTCTAGATGGGTTTGTAACTACAATGAAATGTAAACTTGATTCAATGTAAGGAGAGGACACTCAGCAGCTGTTTACACATCTGGACGCAGGAGCACTAGTGTGGGACACCAGAACAAACTTTTTTTTGGGTGTCCCACACAGGTGCTCCAGTGGATACTAGGGGTGTCTCCATGTGTGATATTTTAACAAAAAAGGAAAGTATTCCAGCTTGAGAAAGGAAATAAAATGTTCTTCAGCTTGGAACTCTGCCTAAACTGACAATTGTACGACACTTCCAAGCATTGTTTCATATTCCTATTTCTGGCATCAAATATCTGTGTGCTAAGTAAACCTATTTTTTATTCACATAGGGGAGAAAAGACTCGGGACATCTGAGGACACCAGGGACCCCCCACCTCCTAAAGAAGAGGAAGTCACCAAAACACAAGCAGAGGATGTGGAGGGAGACATTTATGAAGTGGGCAAAATTGTCACCACAACAGGTGAGTGTCTGAGACCACAGCTTCAGGTAAGAGATTTATGCCTGCATATTTATAATACATGGTGTGTTTTTTTTTTCTTTTAGGTGATGTGGATGTTGTGGAAGAAGAATCTCATTTCACAAGTGAAAATGCCCAGATCCTCATCAGGGAGAGAATGGGGTGCAATCGTGATTTAGAAAATATAAAGGAAAACAACAATGATGTTCAACAAAAAATTAAGAACATCATTGATGTTTTAGGCAGAATATAAAAAATAACAACATTGTACTGTTTTATTATGTATTTTTTAATTTAAAGTGTGACACACAGTGTGTCAACATGTGCTATCTGCCATCAGGGGATATCAATGTACGCGTTTTGTGGGTGCAACGCCTTCCTCCCAACTCAACTAGGTGAGAGGAAGGGGTTGCACCCCCAAAACACGTCCATTGATCCCCCATTATGGGAGCTAGCACATGTTGACATTAAGCATGGAATAAGGAGGGAAATCCCCATTTTGACTGTCAATTTGTGTGCATCTTCAAAATTTGGCTTTTACAGGGGTGACATCACCCCATCTGATGAAGGCAATATCAACACAGTTTGGACATACTCATGTCTGAAATTGCCTTCACTTTATCAAAGTTGAATTTTGTAAGTTCCTGAGTTGTGCATGTTATGCTTTGAAACATGCCTGTTTAACCAAAAAAAGGATCTTTACAATGTGAAAAAAAAATACACCAAAGATGTTGGTTTGTTCAAAAACCCTTTTCCACTCAACAATGTGTGGCTTCTTCTTTCAATGCTCAATAGCAATTTTTGTAGTAAGTTGGTGTTTACAGTGACAATGGGGGTTATTTACTAAAGGCAAATCCACTTTGCACTAAAAGTGCACTTTTAGTGCAGTTTCATGTGCACTTTTAAGTGTTGGAGTGCAAAGTGTATTTGCCTTTAGTAAATAACTCCCACAGTGCTTTATAATTTGCCACAATCACGCCATTTTCATGACACCACAAAATTCATTCATGGTGCTTTTTGTCAGTAATGCATTACATACATTAACAACAAAAACAAGGTGTGTGTAGCAGACCCACAACATAATAATAGTTCGCTGAAGAAGAGATTGTCACCTCATGTATCAAATAAATTACATTTGCACTATTGAAGAAAATGTCCAAAAAGAAAAGCCCAATGGAAAACCTAGGAGACAGCTAAAAGAAACCCAGGCAGTAAATCAAAGGAAATCTTCTTTCAAGTTCAAAAATTGTTGATAAAATATTTCTTATACCGTTTCTGGCATATCAATGGCCCCCCTACCCGCAAAGTACTCGACATACGTCTGTCTTACTTTGTGGGCTCTTTGGGGGGGGCAAGCCAGGACGGCCCGCTTCAAGTGCCGTCAGGATTTCTTCTTGAAGTCCGGCCTCAGGCACAACTGAGGCCACATAGTTCATTGAATTTCTCCTTAAACAGTTGTGTAGAATGCAGCATGCAAGGATTATATGGTTAGGTTTATGTTCCAACATGTTGATTAGCGTAAGAAATAGGCGGAACCGGCTGGCCATTATCCTAAAAAGGTTCTCCACCACTCTTCTGGCTCTGGCCAGATGGTAGTTATAAACCCTCTGGTCCGGGGTGAGGGTCCTCATGGCTTCAAAACGGTCGGCTGGTCAGAACGAACTAACAGAAAGCACTGAAAAACAGAAAGGTTGGAGCTGAAAATCAGAAACGAGTGGAGAAGAACGCACTGTAAAACAAATACGTAATAGAAATACGAACCCACAAGCACAAACCGAAGCGCAGTAACAATCGGAAAAGCAGGAGGCTGAGAAGCGCGAATCGTCTGTCACCAAACTTCTACTAACACGAGATTAGCAGAAGTAGCCCAAAGGGTGTCGCACTTGGTATTGAACTTCCTCTTTCTAGTGCCGTCGTACGTGTTGTACATCACCGCGTTCTTGACGTTCGGAATTTCCGACCAACTTTGTGTGACCGTGTGTATGCAAGACAAGTTTGAGCCAACATCCGTCGGAAAAAATCCATGGATTTTGTTGTCGGAATGTGCGATCATGTGCACGAGGCATTAGGGTGCGTTCGCATGGCAGCCAGGGGCCGGTAAAAGCAAAGCGGTAAAATCGTTTGAGCTGTGGTTTTACCACCACTTCATTGCCTACCTAAACACAGAAATGCAGCCGCTCGAAGCTGTACACATGCTGTGGCTGTGACACTTCGCTTTGTAGCTCCAGCAAAGATTAAACAGCATGTTGCATTCAGAGGGTGGTACTACTGCCGAAAGCAACCCATTCACGTGAATAGGGGTGCGCCACAACTGCGTGCAAAGCCAGCAGCGAGGAGACGGCATACAATGTTGTAACACTCCTCCTTACTGCCTGTCAAACAAGTCTGAAAAGTGATGATCATTGGTGCGATTGTTTTTTTGTGATGGTTGGAAAACGTATCTGTGTCTTCAAATAAAGTTACCCCTCCTTAAAGTAGTTGTAGGCCTCATTGACATGAAGCCTAGGCACAAGTCTGTGTTATTTTATAAAGACCCAGAACCAGCATGAACAAATAATCATGGGACCTCACCATAGCTGCTGATTCCCTTGTTTACTGTCTGTGCGCTCAGATTCTCTTTAATCCCCAAGCAGTAAAAGAATCTTCATCCCATTTTAGCAGTCAAAGCCCCATTTCCCCACTGGTGAATCTGTAGCTGGTTGACACCTTTCCAAAGACAGAATCATAGAGGTGCACTTAACACAGTCCCTTATGGGGTTCCTTTACACTATAGATACATGTTAGCGAGGGGCAGTGATGGAGCAACATCTTGATGGTTTAACCACTGGCCAAGAGACACCAGAGTCTGGATAGCACCACTTGGTGCGAAAGCTGGCCATACATCGAGCAAATTTTGGCCAGATCCTGATGTTTGGTTGAAATTCTCACAGTAGGTGGCCTTGTCTGTCACTTGCTACCTGACATCCCTGGATTGAAAAATCAAAAAAGCTTTGTGGAAAATTGTTGGCTGAAATGCTACATACAATCCTGAGGTTAATATATTGATTGAGTGAGGCTCTAGCACTAGCATGAAAGAAGATAATGTGGGTAGCCCAAAAGAACTCATCTGCAATAATCTAAATATGAGGGAGCTGCTCTTGGACCAGAGTGGGTGCTCTCTTCATCATTGATGAATCATTGAAAAACGAAAGGAAAGACAAAAGCACAAAACCTCATAGTCTAGTATATTAAACAGAAAGTATTTATTAAATTGATAAAATTTGCTCTCACAAAAAAATGGCATGTGCTAGGCATAACAGCCTGAGTCGCCTGGAAGCCGGAAGTGATGAAGTGTTTACCAGGACCCCTGACTTGGCCACCGACAAGGGCATGAGAGCACTCTTGTGATGGAATAAAGCCACTGTCACCGAAGCACAACCCCGGAAGTGGAGGCTGCCTGACATAGCCAATGTTCACATGTGCCGTAGGATACAGGGACGCATTTTTAAGCTTCAAGCTTCTGCCTCAGCTGAGTGAGTGCAATTTTCAATTAAATAAATACTTTCTGATTATTATACTACACTATGGGGTTTTGCATTCTTGTCTTTCCTTTTGTACATCATTCAGTTTTGTGCATTTTAACTCTTCGGCGCCTACCATGTAAGTTTCTCCCTGTCCTTGCATAAAACATCAATAATGGGTTCTACATGTAAAGGAACCCTCATTCCGATCTCTCACCAGAGCCGTTATTTCTAGTTATGCTTCTGATGCAGAAACAAGTAGCCTTAAAAATCGCTCACTGATGTGTTTTTCTTGCAGAATCTGTACATTTTTGTCCATCCATAGTGACACCAAGCATAGTAAAATCGGTTTCCAGATTCTGTATTTGAAGTCATAACACTTAATGAACATTTGTTTATGTGCAGAAAAAATTGGATCCCTCACACTGGAAGTGGAAGAAATAACATTGTCCTCAACCAATCAGAAGAGGAAGCTCGGTGTCATTCTGGAGGAGGTCTCCCGATGTCTACAGCTGGAGGACAGTCGGCTGAAGTGGAACGTGGCCTGTAAGTACCACTTATTCATGCAGCATGATACTTGACCATTATAGTCTGTTGAAAGAGGTACTTTTTCTGAGCATCATGTCACCTCCACATACACAAAGGCTGTAACACTGATGCCCCTCTTGTGATGTAACAGTGAATTTGGGCCTCCCAAATTCTGGTGTGGATCACAAAATATTGCCACCCATTGTGCATAATCTCAGCAATGTAAAGGTGAAACTATACTGTTTTCTAGGGATGCACTGATATCGGTATTTGAACAGGAATGTGGTACAATTCCTGTCTGAATCACATGTGATTCCCCCCACCACTCCTGTGTGTGTTTATAGATAGGGAAAAGCGCCATCTAGTGAGCAGTTTAAAAATGTTAGACCTTACAGTACATATCAGGCGACATGCAAAATAATGTACATGGGTGTCCAGGTCTGCCGATGATGGCAAATCGGGGCCGCTGGAGGTACTCGCAGGGCTGGAAGAGATGTAGAGGGGGTCTGCCCCAAAGCTGACATCACTTCTGCCCTATATCCATGGGGTCCTGGAACTTCAGCCCTGTGAGTACTTCCAGCGGCCCTAATTTGCTATAGTCGGCAGACCAGGACACCTATGTAGATTATTTTGCACGTGGCCTGACGTGTACAGTGAGTTTTAACATTTTTTAAACTGCCCACTAGATGGGGCTTTCTATACACACACACAGGAATAGTGGGGAAAATCACATGCGATTCGGACACTGCATTCCTGTTCAAATGGTGTAGAGCTGTGTAATGCAAAGGGGTCCAGAGGTGTGGAGCTTTGTAAAGAAGGCCAGAGGTGCGAACTATGTATTGTAAAGGAGTCCAGAGGTAAGGGGTCCAGAAGTGCGGGGGCTGTTTAATGTAAAGGGAACCAGAGGTGCGGGGCCTGTGTAATGTATAGAGGGTCTTCCTACATTTTACCTGCAGTTATAGCTGCAGTCCTATAGATTTCTATTAGGTTGCAAGTTTTTTCTGCATTTTCTGAAAGTGAATCAAAAGTCCCAAATGCTGCATCTTTGGCGCACTTTCATAAAGCAGGAAAATTTGGTGTGGGGAAAGCTAGCACACACCTGTGCCATTAGTGTGCTTGTTTCCTGGAAAAGCTGGCCCAGACTGGCATATTAAACAGTGGCACCGCCTCACTCTGCCGCAAAATGTATATATGGTTAAACAAGAGCTATTTTAATTTAAATGCAGTTAAAAAGTACAAACTTTTTTTTGAGGTTGCTGTGCTGCAGATTAGTGGAAAGTTCTATGATCTGCAAAAAACTGGCAAGATACCTATGGTTACAATGTATTTGTCCACAATATCCTAAGTGCCGGTTCACACTGGGACGACTTGTCAGGCGTCTCCTGTCGTGTCCAGGTCGCCTGAGGCAGTCGCTCTGCAAGTCGTGCTGCCTCAGTTTGAACCGTGTAGCAGCTGTCACACATGACAACTGAGTCTCGTCAGTTAGAGGCAATGCAGGCATGGTAAGGGATAAGGTCCTATATAGATGGGCGAGTACTATTTGAAGTTTTTTTAGGGAGTACCTCATACACCAAGTTTAAAGTGGTTGTAAAGGCTGAAGATTTTTTTACCTTCATGCATTTTATGCATGAAAGTAAAAAACCTTCAGTGTGCAGCTCCCCCCTCAGCTCCCTCTAATACTTGCCTAAGCCCGAGGCTCTCCCGCGTCTCTTCCTCCTGATTGACTGAGATGCAGCAGCGGGAGCCACTGGCTCCCACTGCTGTCAATTACAGCCAGTGAGGTAGGAGCGAAGGGCGGGGCTGAGCCACGCTCTCTGTATCTTACGGATGCAGGGAGCCGGCTTGGGAGTGAGCATGCATGAGTGCCCCCACAGCAAGCGGCTTGCTATGTGTGCACTTGGCAAGGGGGAGGGGCCCAGAGACCCAAGAAGAGGAGAATGCTCTGTGCAAAGCCACTGCACAGAGCAGGTAAGTAGAACATGTTTGTTATTTTTTTTTTAAATAAAAATATTTCCTTTACAATCACACTTTGCAAAAATAGAGTAAAATATTGAAAACAATATAGCTGCTGCACTTCCATTGTCTGCTGATTCTTCTTCCTTTTAACGGTTGTCTTTCTTCTTCTATCCCTGTACTGTCCCACCTTTCCAGTTTTGGGTGGCAATCTTCTTTAGATTTACCAAACTATGCAATATTATAATTCTGCAAACTCAGTGTGCTCTCCTCCAATGATCAGACTTGTCCTGACACGCCCCCGCCACCCCTGCACAGCCTTTCACTGGGAAAATCAGTGTTCTGCTGTTTCCCCTACCCCAGCTCTTATGCAGCTGGGAACAGAAGGAATGTGATCATTTATAAAAAAGGAGAAAAGGTATTTATAATGTTTTTTATATATATATATATATATATATATATATATATATATACAGAAATCTTTTGCCTTTCATTTCTATTTTAAACAAATCGGGTTGTTTTACAAGGTGATCGTTTACAATCACTTTAAAGGCTTCCCATTTTTCTGATAACAGCTCGGAGGAAACAATGATGCCAGGCTGGTACTTTAAAGAAACTCACACACTATATTGTTATTCAGCAGATGTCCACATAAACTCACGTTAATTACTGGCTCATTTACCGCAGCCATATCCGTGCCAGAAATATGGCACATTAAACCATATCAGAAATAAACAGGCAACAGAAGGTGAAATTGTATTTTATTTTTCAAAGGATTATGAGAAATGGATAAAATATTTAATGTCTTAAAATTTGAAATGAACGGCATTTGTACTAAATATGATTTGCAAAACAGAGGGTTTCGCTGCTTTGACTTATCTATAGTGTTATACACCATAAGTCTTTGTACTTGAACAGAACTTAAATGGGGGGCCCAAAATAGTGTTCCTGTTGTCTTGTCCCATCATTGCACCCTGAAAAACCACCAAAAAATCCCCCAAAACATCACCTTAAAGAGATCCTGTCACCAGACTATTCTTTTCAACAACAATCTTCCCATAAGATATGTGCATTTAAAGCAAAACTAAAGGCCCACTTCGGAAAACTTTGAGCAGACAGGCTGTCTATTGCAGAAGAGATATGCAATGTCTCTTCTACAATAAGATACCTACCTGCCTGCTCGCTGTCTTCTTTGGAATGTACACGGAGCTGGGCAAGTGCAGCTCAGTCTATATACTGGTACAGTACCTGTGTGCTGGGATGACTGCAATTCTGTATACATGCATAGTGACGTCATCCCATGCCGGACAATAGGAATGGCTGTAGCCCGAAACGCAGAAGAAGCCAGGTAGAAGGTGCCGGCTCTGGTGTGGGACATCAGACCATTGAAGGGTGGTAAGTATTGTGAAGTTTAGCTCCACTTTGGGGTCTGGTGTACACCAGATGCAGTCTGGTGTGTTTTTATTCTGCATCAAAAATGCATTGACAGTGTTTAACATGGATTCCAATGGCCCTAGTTCACACCAATGCAATGCATTCCAGTGTAGTAAACCAAAGTAGAACATGCTGCATTTTTTCTTTATGGAATGCATCTGGGATGTGGCAAAAAGGATCACTGTATCAAAAACACCATGGAAGGCACATGTCCTTAATGGCTCATTTACACTTGCTTTGACTTCAACAGGTTTTAAAGAGCCTAACGCTTCAACATGCTTTTTTGATGTGTTTATGATGCTTTGGTGATGCTTCAATGATGCTTTACCCACTTGACCTCTAGAAGATTTACCCCACTTCATGACCAAGTCATTTTTTGCGATACAGTACTGTGTTACTTTAACTGACAATTACACGGTCATGCAATGCAATAAAATATATATCTTTTTTTTCCCACAAATAGAGCTTTCTTTTGGTGGTATTTGATCACCACTGCATTTTTTATTTTTTGCACTATAAACCAAAAAAAAAAAAAAAAAAAAAAAATTTCTGCTATAAAATTTATCAAATAGAAAAAAAAAAAATCTAATTTCATCAGAAATTTAGGCCAATGTGTATTCTGCTACATATTATTGGTAAAAAATCCCAATAAGTGTATACTGATTGGTTTACATGAACGGTATAGCATCTACAAACTATGCTATATATTTATGAAATTTTTATTTCTTTTTTTTATACTTGTAATGGCGGCGATCAGCAACTTATAGCGGGACTGCGATATTGTGGTGGACAATCGGACCCTAACTGAGACTTTGCAGGAATCAGTGACAGTAATACAGTAATCACTGCTAAAAATATGCACTGTTACTGTACTAATGACACTGGCTTGGAAGGGGTTAAACATCTAGGGTGATAAAATGGTTAATTGTGTCCCTAGCCAGTGTTTTTGTGTACAATGTGGTGCTTTCACTAAGGGAAGAGATGGAGCTGCTATAAGGTGGTCAGCAAGTGGTTAATGAAGCTTGGCAAATGCCCTGTGTGTGAACTGATTTTCTATTTGTTTTAAAGGGGCCCGGTAGAACCGCAGTTCAGTAGTACCCCTAGTCAGCAGATCCCTGGCTTGTTAGTACCCATGTTCAGCAGATCCCGAGTTCATTGGTATCCTCATTCAGCAGATCCCTTGATTATTAGTTTCCTTATTCAGCAGACCACCTGTTCAGTAATATTCCTAGCTCTGCTGATCCCCTGTTCAGTAGTAACCTCCAGCTCTGCTGATCCCCCACTCAGTAGTAACCCCCATCTCTGCTGACCCTCTGGTTTGCTGTTCCTCCTCTCTCTCTGGTGCCCACTCACCTGCTCAGTAGTACTACAAGCTCTGCTGATCTCCCACTCAGTATTAACCCCCAGCTCCTCTGATCCTCAGGTTTGCTGTTTCTCCTCTCTCTCTCTGGTCCCCGCTGCCTTCCACTATATATGAGCCTCTGTCGCACATCTTCTCTCTCCGGTCCCTGGTCACCTTCTGCTATAGAATTCCCATATTGCACACTGTGTGTGCCGTCTGCTCTGGTTTGGACCCTGCTCACCGTCCTGCTGCTCCAAGCTGCACACCAGATGTGACGTCTGCACCAGACACTTTAAGAATATATACACCGGATGAACTGGAAGTGACTGCTGATGATGTCTTTCTGAGAGCCAGCTGTTGTCATACAATCAGAAACATTAAAAAAATCTCATGTTCAGCCTTCCCAGAAGAATGGAGGCTGTTATAGCCACAAAGCAGGATGGGAGAGATTAGTGGCAACATCCCTATGATTTGGAATTTGATGTCTAAAAAGCTCATCTAGGTATTATGGTCAGGTGTCCAGCTTTAACTATATAGTAGTGAGCTAGAAATATATCTTACGTTGCTTCTGAAAGCATAACCTGTTAACCGGTGAAAAGGGCGACAGAATAGCTTTTTCTATAATATATATAAATATTGCATTGATTTCCAATATATTATTTTCCTTATTAGTAAACATATTATGAAATTAAAAGTACATCAGTGGCTCTGTTAGCTTTAAAATCAGAAGGTTTTTTTTTATCTTAATGCATTCTGTGCGTTAAGATTAAAAGCCTTCTGTGTGCAGCAGCCCCCCTCGGCCCCCTAATTCTTACCGGAGCCCCATCTCTGTCCAGCAATGTCCACAAGTGCCTTGGCCGTCTGGGACTCTCCCTCCTGAATGGCTGAGATACAGCAGCGGCGCCATTGGCTCCCACTGCTGTCATTCAAAGTCAGCCAATCAGAAGAGAGAGGGGGCGGGGCCAGAACTGCAGCTCCATGTCTGAATAGACACACGGAGCTGCAGCTCAGCTTGGGTGCCCCCGTAGGAAGCTGCTTGCTGTGGGGGCACACAACAGGAGGGAGGGGGCATGATCACAGAAGAGGGACCCGAGAAGAGGAGGATCTGGGCTGCTCTGTGCAAATCCACTGCAACAGAGCAGGTAAGTATAACATGTTTGTTATTTTCATTGAAAAAAGAATGAGACTTTACAGTCACTTTAAATCTGGATTGCAAGGTCCACTTTTTGGTTTCCCAGTGCTTCCCGGGCACCCTCTGTGTTGGAAATTAAACTTCTGGAATGCAGAAATTGTGGCATGAACAAGCCCTATTGTATTTTATTTGTTATTTACCTGTAAAAGTCTTCCTTGTGTAAACATCCAAAAGTCCTGTTGGGTGACGCCATCTTGGATGTAATGTAGGCAGCAGACTGAGAGCCGCCACTCAGGTGACCCTCTATAGTGTTACCCTTCACTCCTCCAGTGGCTTCTGGTTATGTAGGGAAGTTAGTTTCACTGAAATTTCAGAAAAATTAAAACTCGCAATTTCGCTCATCTCCAACTGAAAATACATTATCATTTCAAATTTAGGTATTTAAACTAAAATGTACCAAAACTGGGTGAATGCAACTTTTCTGGCAGCGTACCGCAGCACTGCAATGCACATCTGCCACTGAGGTGTGTTGAGGTACCATTTTGAGTGACTAACATACATACCATGCATTGTGGTAACGTGTACATTAATAATGTGCACTTTATAGCAACGCAGTATTTGTTTAGGCCTTAAAGAAAAATACATCAAATGATGACATAGTGTGATGAACGCAGTTTGGGGAAAGCCCCTCATAAAACCAATGCAGATGTAAATAAACGCGCTCCACTGTAATAACGAACACGTTTACAATCAACAGATGGCTCAGTCCTCCCAGTAATGGGATCGGAGCTCAGACACATCACACAGCAGAAGAAAAGAGCATGGGATATCGTACAATAGAACTCCAGATAATTATAGTTTCCCTGACAACCGTGCTGCCTTTACGTCAGCTCAGAGCAAATTTCAGCTCAGAAATATTGTGAACGAAAGACAAAAATATCAGCTAAACAAACACTAATAGATAGTACAGATGGTGCTTCCCTTTAAAAAGGCTTTTTTGTTTCACATTTGTTGTTTTTTAGATGTGGAGGGTATCATTAGAGTGCACTCCACCTAAACTTTTTTTTTTTGTTAGCTTTGGGCAGTGTTGGGAAGGATCAGAACCTCTCAGTTTTCATTTTGATCCCAGGCTCCATTGTAGAGAACCTCCTCTCTCTTACGCAGGCCATAGATGGATCGAAATTTGGCCGGTTCAGCAGGAACCAGACAAATTTCAATCTACGTATGGCCATAACTGTTCCACTGAACTTGATCTATGGCCAGCTTAAGTGCATATCTCCCAACTGTCTCTGATTTTGAGGGATTGTCCCTGATTTGTAAAAAAGTCCATCTGTCCCTCTTTCCTCCTTATTTGTCCCTTATTTTGATCTGATCTATATGGTTGTATATAAAATGCACTATTTATCTTTCAAAAAGTGTTTTGCAATGGTAAACTTTTCATCCAAATTGCTGCATTTGTAAATTTCAAAAGCCGGTAAAAAGGAATAGTAGTGGTTAAAAAAAAAAAAAAAAAAACACTTGCGAATTTAACTAATATTTGGGGTGTGTCCCATACCTACATACTTTTGCTAAAAAGGTTCCCATCTCAAAAAGTTGGGAGGTGTGTAACTTTCCCAGTAACAACTATTTTATCAGAAAGAAAATTATAATCTCCAACAGTTACAAACATAAAAAACTGACCAACAAACAAACAATCCCCCATCATTCCCTTCGTGCGATACAAGGGGGTGCATGGTGCCTGGTGATACCATGAAATTCATATAAACAAATAGCCAGCATGCAATAATAAAACCTCAATCGTTTACTCAGGTCATAGATCCAAATAATTAAGAACAAAAAAAGTTAATGCAAAAAAGTGGCGTTCTACGGATGTTCTGGGGACATGAAGGACCCCTTTCTCAAGGTGATAGAATAATTTGGCAAACGATAACCGTTTCAGCCGTCATGTTTTTCTGCTGCACACTATTTCGCTTTTTATGTTCTTGATAAGTGAGTGCATTTGAATATAGAGCTGTAAAATGTTTTCTAAATCACTTATTTCCTGCTAAGACTGTTTCCACTTATTTCTGCTTTCATTGCCGCGGTTTGTATCAGATACCTGAGCGGCAAGGCTTGGGAAAACAGCAGGAATTCCTTATCGGGTCTAGTGGATGAAATTTTCTAGGAAGAAAGAAAAAAATAGAAAAAAATAACGTTCCATCAGTGAAATGGGGGCCAGAAAAAAATTGATATGAATTATGGCTATTAAAGAAGCACTTTAGCCAAACATATTATTATCTGTTTTTGGATAGCAAAAGGACTAGAACCTCTGTTTTTTATTGATTTCCGAGTCCCAATTTTCTACAATCACTTTGTCTTGGTCATCATTGTTTTTGTGGCAAAAAGTTAGGGGCAATGCTAAACTTTACGGGCGTCACAGAGAGAAATACATAGAAAATATTGTAATAGGGAATCTTTTTTTCAAGTGACAACGCTCAAAGGTGGGATTTAAGGGAGCTCTCCACTTGCTTCCTGCCATGTCTCTGGGACAGGAAGTGAGGCAAAATCTCTCTGATAGGACCCTTCCCTAGCCATTTAAAAAAAAACATTTTCTCTGGGGATTATTCATATTTTTCTGTTACTGCTAGATGCATTTACAATTAAAATCAATGGAAACAAATCAAAACGCATGTCGGTGAGCCTCAACACCTGTCATAATGCCAGCCAATGTAACGTGCGTCAGTAAGTATTGATGTGCATTGACATGAAGTGCAAAGTAATGTAACCCATCTTTTGATGCCTTTCAGTTAATTACAATGGAAAACTTGTCTGCCAAAAATTAGGCCACCACTACAAGCTGGTCTGAGCCTATCATGAGGGTGTCGCAATCCACCGTTTGGTTTGCAGTTCTTGCTGTGTCAGTCAGGTACAGTCCAGCCCTGCTAGTCTTTGAAAGGCAACAAGCTTCTAAAGGTGATGGGAGGAAGCCAAGCATCCCAGAGAGCTTGTAGTATCAAAATTACCGGACAGCACTGGTAAAGCAAATGAGTGTCTGGGCAATAATGATATTATTAAAAATAGAATAAAAATTAAGATATTTGCATGATACCAGGCTATAAAAAAAGATGACACAGGTTTGCTGTTTTATTAGCACAGTATTAAATGACTGTCACAATCTCCACCCAGTCCTGAAGTATTTCCCTTTAGCGAATGGGAGATTGGTTGGCCTTGGCCTACTTTTCTGCACAGGAACACATTTAAGTCTTGCGTCAATCAATAAATGCAGTTGTATTCAGGTGTATTCAGCTTGGATTTCAAATCTGTATTGGATACTTCTGAGATAATACAGAGCTTATTGATAGGTGCATTTGACCTGCAGTTGACTTGCTCCTGAAATTAAGTTAACCTCTTTCTGGCCCCCAGTTGACCTCCTTCTGAGCTGCAGTTGACCTCCTTCTGAGCTGCAGTTGACCTCCTTCTGGCCAGCAGTTGATCTCCTTCTAAGCTACATCAGTCTGTTTCAAGCTTCTTTGCCTTCCCATTTACTTGTATGGGGAGAGAAGCGGTTTTGACGCAAACAAAATCCTGTCAACACAGGTCCTAGAATGGTAGCAGGTTCCTTTTTGAGCTCATTGTCATAAAAGCTGAGCTACTATAGCATACCAGGTGTGGTACAGGCAGCCTCCGGGTTACAAACAAGGTTCTGTGGGTTTGTTCTTAAGTTGAATTTGTATGTAAGTTAAACCAGGTACATTTTTTTAAGAGTAACTCCGGCCAAAAAAAAGTTTGTTTTTTGGATAGCATATGGAAGGGTTAACACCCCTGTAACATTTGTTTTGCTGTCTGTGTCCCTGTGCAGACGATTTCACCTCACTTTCTGTCCCTGTGACAATTGGATTGTAAAAAATTTGGGTTGTTGTGGAAACAAGGGTTGGTAATAAACCTTCAGTGGAGACACCTTTTTCCCATGATAACTCTTACAGGAGTGAATTTCCCTTCCTAGGGCTAGATTTCCTCTCACTTCCTGTTGTCTCCCTCCTTTTCTAAGTCGGATGTTGTAACTCGGAGACTGCCTGTAATTGAAAAATACAGTACAGAATGTTTTTTTTAATCTATATGTATTTTTCCAAACAGTGATCCACAGCAAAGACCTTCTGGCCACCTTACACTTGCTGATTGCCTTGGTGCAACGCTTCCGACCTGACCTACCTCTTCCTGCAGATGTTTCTATAGAGGTGATTGTGGTGGAGGTAATTATGTTTTTATTATACAGTATATGTATTCTTTATATCTACCATATCAACATACCTCTCAACTTTCTGAGTGGCGCAAAAGGGACAACTTGCAGGAAAATATATGCAAGGGCACAGGGCCGATCCTAGGGTCACAGACGCCTGGGTGCAGAAATATTTCTGGCGCCCCCACAAAAGGGGCGTGGTCATCTTACCAACTCCTCCCCTTTACAAATGTTTCTATGGCAACGACTCAAACACAGAGATGCTCCCCTTACAAGTCTTCGTTACCTTGGTATCCTCCCATGATCTCTTAACAATAAAGAAAATACAGAAAGAGTACACTAATGAGACCTGGAGGGGAGTCTCTCTGATGCGCACACACAGAGGGCTGTCTGTTAGAAAGAGCCCCTAGACATAATACGGTCAAAGACTGCAGACATGATACAAGAGATGGTCAGAGACTGCAGACATAATACAGGAGATGGTCAGAGACTGCAGACATGATACAAGAGATGGTCAGAGACTGCAGACATGATACAAGAGATGGTCAGAGACTGCAGACATAATATAGGAGAAGGTCAGAGACTGTAGACATGATACAAGA
This sequence comes from Aquarana catesbeiana, assembly GCF_042186555.1. Taxonomy (NCBI): domain Eukaryota; kingdom Metazoa; phylum Chordata; class Amphibia; order Anura; family Ranidae; genus Aquarana; species Aquarana catesbeiana. The sequence continues at coordinate 576,714,710 of NC_133326.1, read as the reverse complement.
GACAGTCAGAGACTGTAGACATGATACAGGAGATGGTCAGAGACTGCAGACACGATACAGGAGATGGTCAGAGACTGCAGACATAATACAGGAGATGGTCAGAGAATGCAGACATGATACAAGAGACGGTCAGAGACTGCAATCATAGTACAGGAGATGGTCAGAGACTGCAGACATAATACAGGAGATGGTCAGAGACTGCAGACATAATACAGGAGATGGTCAGAGACTGCAGACATAATACAGGAGATGGTCAGAGACTGCAGACATAATACAGGAGATGGTCAGAGACTGCAGACATAATACAGGAGATGGTCAGAGACTGCAGACATAATACAGGAGATGGTCAGAGACTGCAGACGGTCAGAGACTGCAGACATAATACAGGAGATGGTCAGAGACTGCAGACATAATATAGGAGAAGGTCAGAGACTGTAGACATGATACAAGAGACGGTCAGAGACTGTAGACATGATACAGGAGATGGTCAGAGACTGTAGACATGATACAGGAGATGGTCAGAGACTGCAGGCATAATACAGGAGATGCTCAGAGAATGCAGACATGATACAAGAGACAGTCAGAGACTGCAGACATAATATAGGAAAAGGTCAGAGACTGTAGACATGATACAAGAGACAGGTCAGAGACTGTAGACATGATACAGGAGATGGTCAGAGACTGCAATCATAGTACAGGAGATGGTCAGAGACTGCAGACATAATACAGGAGATGGTCAGAGACTGCAGACATGGTACAGGAGATGGTCAGAGACTGCAGACATGGTACAGGAGATGGTCAGAGACTGCAGGCATGGTACAGGAGATGGTCAGAGACTGCAGACATGGTACAGGAGATGGTCAGAGACTGCAGACATGGTACAGGAGATGGTCAGAGACCGCAGTTCCTATGGACGTTAGTAGATAATGGCCGATGGTTCCTCTGATCAGGAGTCAGTTCACTCTGAATTGCCCGTGGTGACTCCGCTGGGTAGCACCCAGATCTGTATTCCTGCAATGACTCCGTTCCTTTCTCCGCCAGGGATGGCACTAGGCTGTGTGGCTTTCCCTCCGGTGGCGCAGGGCATCAGGGTTCTCTCTCTGATGGTGTTCTCTCAGCACTGCCCTCTCCCTCTGGAGTCCTGGGTGTACTTTCTTGGGTGTAGACTCCCCCAGGACAAACCACCCCCCCTCCATTAGTACAGACCCCCACCAGGACAAACCCCCGTCCATTAGTACAAACCCCCACCAGGACAAACCCCCCTCCATTAGTACCCCCCAGGACAACCCCCCTTCCATTAGTACAGACCCCCCCAGGACAACCCCCCTTCCATTAGTACAGACCCCCCCAGGACAACCCCCCCTCCATTAGTACAGACCCCCCAAGACAAACCCCCCTCCATTAGTACAGACCACCCCAGGACAAAGCCCCCCTCTATTAGTACAGACCCCCCCAGGACAAACCCCCCTCCATTAGTACAGACCCCCTTAGGACAGACCCCCTCCATTAGTACAGACTCCCCCAGGACAAAGCCCCCCCTCCATTAGTACAGACCCCCAGGACAACCCCCCTCCATTAGTACAGACCCCCCCCAAGACAACCCCCCCTCCATTAGTACAGACCCCCCCAGGACAAAGCCCCCCTCCATTAGTGCAGACCCCCCAGGACAAACCCCCCCAGGACACTCCCCCTCCATTAGTACAGACCCCCCAGGACAAACCGCCCCCCCTCCTCTCCATTAGTACAGACCCCCCCAGGAACCCCCCCATTAGTACAGACCCCCCCAAGACAAATCCCCCTCCATTAGTACACCCCCCCAGGAAACCCCCCCTCCATTAGTACGACCCCCTTAGAACAGACCCCCCTCTATTAGTAGAGACCCCCCTCCCCATTAGCGTACATAAAAACACCCGGGCGGCAGCTGGAGAGGAGAGGACAGTGTGCAGCCGCGCCGCCCGGGTGGAGAGCAGATGGAGACAGGCTTGGGCGGGAGGGAAAGACAGAGGAGGAGAACACGTCAGGCACGGACCGCCCCACCCCCCCACCCCCAGCGATGTTACCGTGCGGCTGGTCTCTCTCCACACAGAGACCAGCCGCTCCGATCTCCAGCACTGCTCTCCTTCTCTGACAGGAGAGGGGGTACGGGCTGCCGCTTGAACCTCGAAAACTACAACGGCGGCTGTGACTTGCGGAGGGAGCCATCTCTGGACACAGGGAGGAGGGAGGGGAGCACTCTGGCGCTTCAGCGCCCCCACCTCTCTGGGGCCCGGGTGCACTGCACCCCGTGCACCCCGTCTGGGATCAGCCCTGCAAGGGCACACTTCTGCCATGCCTCCTGGTATACAGGCCATGAAGTATAAATACACTAAAAATTATTAGTTAAACCCACAAGCTTTTTACTGTAACCACTGATTTTCGTAATTATTTTTAACTAGTAATTTTGTAACAGATACTATAATTTAGTGGTTGGATGAAAGATTTGGGTCTGAATAATGCTGCACAGAACTAGAGCCTAGATCTGGCCATTTGACTTTGACAGGTCATGTGATTAGAATCTTCCTTTCTTGTCACTATTTTAAACTCCCATTCATTAATGAAGCTTCACTTGCTTTGGAACTTTCTGTGCTTACATTTCTGATTGAGACACCTATCCCTGTAAATGATGGGCTTTCTTCATTGGAGCAGTTATCAAACCCTCAACATTTTTAAAATTAACACACTAAGCACAAGTAAGCTTTAACAGTGGACAGTGCAGCCTCCAGCCATCTGTTGGCTTGGAACAAAAAAAAGGGGAAGGAGTCGGGAGGATCGGGGGGAATTGCCTTGCCATCCTAGGCTACAGGACTGTGTGTTTCTTTTGATGCATACAGTATAGGGAGACACAACTCTAGTCCCTGCATGCAAGGGTGAATCCATAAGATACTGCAGGAGAAAAACGCCACCATGAAACAGAAAACCTGGCATAGCGGGCATGGCACTTGAACTGATACATAGGATTAAAGATAAAGAAGTTACATACTTAGTGATTAAATCAGCTGCTGAAGGGGCTTTAAAACTGAGGGTTTAACGGCACTTTAAGATCACCTGGTAAATATGTAAAACGAGGAGTTGCCATAGCTACTTATGAATTATTTACAAGCACTATTTCATATTTACGCAACCAAAAAATGTTCAAAACTGATGTGTAAAGCCCTGGCTCTAAAAGAAAATATATACTAACAACTATACATTCACTTTAAGGCTTTAATAAAAAAAAAAATATATATATATAGTGCAATAAACCTTGTAATGTCTTTCGTTAATTATGATAATATAATGTGTACTCACATGGCTTCCGTAAAAAGTATTCTGCTTGGTTGCTATGGGTTATGGCACTTTCCAGATCTCTACTTTATATACTCAGTAAGCCTTTAATAAATGGGAAATTGCCTTGGATTCCCCTACAAATAAATGAGTTCATGTGAACAAAGCCATCTCCGTAAAGACAAGGTCTGACCAGCTTGGTGTTCAGGAACTTGAGTGTCCTGTACAGAGCCCTAACCTTAACCATACTGAAAAGGTTGTGGCCTCTGTAGGTATAAACTAGATATGGTGTACCATCATCCAATTGGAGAAAAACAGGGAGACTGGGAGATCGGTTCCCAACCGGTCACCCAAAGGAAAAGAAAGAAAAGGACTATCTCGGTACTGACTTGAACCGCATACACTCAGAGTTTGTAATAGAAAATATATAATTTAATAAAACACAATATTTGGATAATAAGAATGCAAAATAGCAATCCATCTATATCACCAGCTTTATGGTCCCCTCATAGGAAGGATCATGCTATGGTAGGTGTCATGGATATCATTGTTCTCAACATGTTTTGTGGACTTAATACTGCTTCATCAGGAGAATATCTGCAATTGATCATTAGAGTGTAAGACAACAGTGTCATAATATTACAGAGGATTAAAGGTTATTTAACAAGTAATAAGTACTTTCTTCCCCCCTTTTTCTACTTATTACTTGTTAAATAACCTTTTATCCCCTGTAATATTATGACACTTGTTGTCTAACACTCTAATGATCAATTGCAGATTTTCTCTTGATGAAGCGGTATTAAGTCCGCAAAACATGTTGAGAACAATGATATCCGTGGACACTCACTATAGTGTGATCCTCCCTATAAGGGGACCATAAAGCTGGTGCCATACATGGATTGCTATTTCGCATTCTTATGATGTCTTCAAATATTGTGTTATTAATTGTGTATTAATAAAATTATATATTTTTTATTACAAATTCTGAGTATATGCTGTTCAAGTCAGTACCGAGTCCTTTTCTTTCTTTTCCTTTGGGTGACCGGTTGGGGACCGATCTCCCAGTCTCCTTGTTTTTCTTAACCACACTGAACACCTTTGGGGTGAATTGGAATATCAATTTGAGTCAGGTCTTCTTGTCCAACATGTGTACCTGACCTCACAAATGGGCACAAATTCCCAAGTGAAGACTGCTATAGCTGAAAAGAGAGGGTTGGTTTGAATCCCAACCACAACACTACTTGCGCAGAGTTTCCATGTTATCTCTGTGCTTGTGTGAGTTTCCTCCCTCACTCCATGCTCGTAGACAGTGTCATACCTAGCACATTTGTCACCCAGGACCGATAACTTTTTTTTCCACCCCCCTCTGAAAAAAAATTGGCAAGATGACATAAAGCTCCTCGCTTTTTTGCGCTATGTTGAATTGTGGGTGTGACCAAATTGTGCTAACAGTGGGAGGGGTTTAAAAAGAATGGGTAAATAAAACCTGAGTCTACTTCCCCTATACTCAGCACACATAAGCCGCAATCCTTTTACCCACAAAATATGCTTTAACGACTGCCACAAGTGAGAAACTAGCAGACACATACAAACCTCAGCAAACATCTTAATAAAATGAAATGGCTCCATTACATATGCTTTTCTACACACAGCCTACCTTACAGAAGAACTTCAGGAGTAATGTACGTAGAGTACAGTAGTCAGGAGTATGAAATGTAAAACCCAATAAGGGGAATTTTTCAAGTCTGGTGCGGACAGAATCTGGAGCAGATGTGCATGACAACCAATAAGCTTTTATCTTCAGCTTGTTTAGTAAGCTTTGAAAATGAAAGGCAGAAGCTGATTGGTTACCATGCACAGCTGCTCCAGTTTTGATAAATTCCCCCAAGTGTCTGAAGCAGTGTTGCCAACCTCCAGCAGCATTTTTTACTGACAAAAATATGGACAATTTACTATCAGAGTACATTTTTTGCTGACAACCTGAAAAATGACAGAACTCCTATTAAAAACTAAGACAATTGATATTTAGACAGTATAGAGTTAATATGGAAACATTAACAAAACCCATAACAGGTAATTTGCCTGGTTTACACTTAAAAGATCAACACAGCATTATAGATTATCACCCCCTGATATTTACAGACTGTTGTAAAAATCACTGATTATTACAAACTGTCTGTAAATTTACTTACAGTTGGCAGCCCTGGTCTATAGTGCAGAGGTTAGGAGTACAGAATGCAAAGGCAAATTTACAGAGAACCAAAATACCCCTCTTCCCAATACAAATCATCCCTGCAGTACAGATCTCCCCTAACATCCCCAAATCTCTGCTCTCAGCCTACCCCCTTGGCATAGACCCCCTTCCCCCCAGTACAGACTCCCTGTCCAGCACAGACCCCCCTTCCCCCCAGTACAGACTCCCTGTCCAGCACAGACCCCCCTTCCCCCCAGTACAGACTCCCTGTCCAGCACAGACCCCCCCCCCCCCCCCAACACAGATCCCTTAGCATAGACTGACTTCTCCAGCACAGACAGTAAAAAACCCTTAGTACAGATGGAATTTCCAGCACAGAAGCCATAGTACAACCCAACCTCCTCAGTACAGACTACCCACCTCTCAGTACTGACTGACCCCCCTAACATTCCTAAATCCCCCCTCCCCAGTACAGATCCCTCAGTACAGATACCCCCCCATCCCATACAGAATCCTCAGTACACCCCCCCCCCCCCAGTATAGACCGCCTCGCAGCATTCTATATAGAGTCTTCAGTATAGCCTGTCTCCCCCTATCCTATAAAGAGTCCTCAGTATAGCCTGTCTCCCCCTATCCTATAAAGAGTCCTCAATATAGACTGTCTTCCCCTATCCTATACAGAGTCCTCAAAACAGCCTGTCTCCCCCTATCCTATATAGAGTCCTCAGTATAAACTGTCTCCCCCTATCTTATATAGAGTCCTCAGTATAGACTGTCTCCCCATATCCTATACAGAGTCATCAGTATAGGCAGTCCACACCACCATCCCATATAGAGTCCTCAGTATGGACAGCCCCCCATTCCATATAGAGTCCTCAGTATGGACAGCCCCCCATTCCAGAGTCCTCAGGTTTAGACAGCCTCCCTTCATCCCGTATAGAGTCCTCAATACATAGTTTCCCCCCTATCCCATATAGAGTCAGTACAGACAGTCCTCTCCCCTCCTAAGTATAGATTTCTCCCTTCCCTAAACTCACTCAGCATACATGGGGGGAGCTCACAGTGAGTGGAAGTCTCGCTCTCGGCTCTGTCATATGACTTCCTTTCACTGTGAGCTGCCACTGTCAATAAAGCAGCGGCTGGTGAGGTAGCTGACATTTCCTCATTTGACTTGCACGATACTGCATTGGGAAAATAGCGTTGCAGTGCCATGCAACTCAAAAAAGAAATGTCAACCGAGTCTGCAGCCACCTCAGCTGAGCATGCACCAGGTGCAGACCACACCCACCTTTGTGTGCCACTGCTGGTAGGTTAATTGGCTCTGGTCCAAATTGGCCCTAGTAAGTTTATGTATGCATATGAGGTTTGTCAGATTGTTAGCGTCTTGAAGTCAGGGACTGATGTAAATGTACAATATACAGTATGACAAGCACGTTGTGCAATTGTTGGGGCTTTATAAAGACCTGTAATAAAAAAATATTAATGGCCATGGTTTTAATATGGGATGTCCAGCAAGCTCATATAGGTTTGACGTCCACATATTTTGGCTATATAGTGAATATTGGGTCACCCGGCAAAATAATTCTCTGGTCCCAGAATGGCTGCAAACCTTTTGTAGGCCGTGGTAAAGTCTTTACTTTACACTGAGAACATTTTAAGTCTGAAGTGACACATCTGTTTCCAGGTTTATATTTAGTTTTGCTCCGTCATTTTGGAAAGATACCCTTAATGTTGTTTTAGAGAAAATCGACATGTTTTGTTTAGGAAGTCACTCTAATCTGATTTTCCGTGTGGTGAAAGTTAGTGGGTAACATAAAGGTCACGTCTTAATATGGTTCCTGCATGTCGCTGGCGATTTTTCTTATCCTCTGCACCAATTATATCTGACATTTATTTTGGCTGATGCTGAGCGCTCCAATGTTTTTCTGTCCTGTGTCATAGCCAACAAAATCTGGAATGAAGACAGGAAAAGCCATTGAATGCTTCACCGGCCCCAGGTGAGAAGTGTCACCTTATAATGACTACTGACAGCAGGAACTGTCACATGCTGGTAATTGAAGTGGGACACAACCCAAGGTTAGCTTACCATCAAGGAGAAGTTTACAATTCCCAAATATGTACATGCAGTATATGGGGAAAATAGAACCTTCCACTTTATACCAGAGCAGTCGTCACAAAGCAAATCACCTGTGTGAAAAGTCTCAGATAGAAGGTGTAATTCTTGAGCTCATTACTAGTTCTGGGACAATGAAGGGGCAAAGTCATACCTCTACATTGCATTTAGTATGTAGCCCTGCAGTCGAGGTTAAAGAGTCCCAACAGGCTAAAGCAAAAATCAGTATTAATAGCTTAAAGTCCATTTTCACCCTAAACTGACAACCTTCTTATGAAAACGCTTGCAACCTGGCTGTCAAGATAATCCAGTAGTTTAGGAAAGTGGAAAATAGTGCTGGACCCACAAAGTTATTTTATTGCTTCCTTAAAAAAGAAGTATGTTTTTTTGTTTTTATTGGCCAATCATACTTACCTAGGTGGATGCAGCATCGGTGCAATGCTGCATCTGTCCCACACCGCCGCCTCTTTACTGAGAACCGAACTACCGAACACTGCCGATGGCTTGGTTCTCTTACCTTCTCGAGCGGAGAGCTGCTGCCTGTCAATCAGCAGCTCTCCTGCTCTGCTCCTCCACACCCACTGGAGCGCTGAGCTGTGGAGGGGTGGAGAGCGGCCTTCTCTGCGGCTCACTGAGAGGCTGAGACTGCCATCAGTCCAGGCACCTGTCCGATTCAGACTTTGGAAGTGGGGATTACGCGCTGCCTGGACTGATCTTGGTGACATCAGCAGAGAGCGGACTTCAGTCTGACTAGAAGTGGGAGAGCAGGTACCTGTTAAAATCAGGTACCTGCTCCCCCCCCCAAAAAAAAGTGGCAAATGTAAAGAAGAATAGGGAAGAAGGCGGAATAGCAAAACATTTTAGTGAAGTACTGCTTTAAATTCTGACCCATATGTCATATAGATCAAATGAGCTCTACCAACCAGGGGGCAGAATACCTCAGGATTCTTCCTCCCTGGGATCCCAGGGAGTGTAAGAGGAAGAATCCTGAGGTATTATTCTGCCCCCTGATGGGGAAAGCTTGTTTGACATATATGACATATGGATCAGAATTTACAGGGGCGTTCCGGCCGCGATGTTTTTATTTTTTAAAGTCAACAGCTACAAACACTGTAGCTGCTGACTTTTAATAAGGACACTTACCTGTCCAGCGAGCCCACAATGTCGCCCCCCCCCCCCCAGGCCGATCCGTCCATCGGATTGGCTGCCGGCGCCGCCATCTTAACGAAGGGAAACAGGCAGTGGAGCCTTGCGGCTTCACTGCCCGTTTCCTACTGTGCATGTGCGAGTCGTGCAGCGCTTTGTGAATGGCCCCGTTGTGTTCTGGGACAAACATATGTCCCAGAAGGCAACAGGGCCGCTCGCCGAAGAGGAGGAAGCGCAGTGGAATAGGAAGAGGCGTATTAGGAAGCCTGCCAAGCAACAGGGGTTTCTGGTAAGTTAAATTTTTTTTTTTTTTCAAATGTTTTTTTTTAAATTTTTTTAAGAATATTAATGCTATTTTTTTTTTTTAGGGTGGCCTCTTCAGCCTTTTGGATACAAATGTAAAAGTCAGCAGCTACAAATACTGTAGCTGCTGACTTTTAATAAAATTACACTTACCTGTCTCAGGATCCAGAGCTGTCCTCGGGTCCCCGGCAGTGCCTTGTTTAAGCTGTGCATGTGCAAGTCATGCTGGACTTTTTGAACGGTCCTGCAGCCTTGGGGGGGGGGGGGGAATTCTGGTGGAGGAGGAGGGGAGGAAGGCATAAAGTGAAACTTCCTTTAGGGTGAAGTTCCGCTTTAATATGAGAACATAAAGAGCACGATGTAATTGACACGAGGGGAATATGGAAGAGGTGTTTTGAATTATAATCAAGAGAACGGTAGAAGAATATAGGAGACCTTGCTTATATAATTTTGATGCTGGAACCGGATATACCAATAGGGGCTGATTTGCTAAAACTGAAGAGTGCAAAATCTGGTGCAACTCTGCATAGTGACCAATCAGCCTTCAGTTTTTTTTTGTCAGAGGTTAATTAAACAAATTAGAAGTTGATTGACTACCATGCACAACTGCACCAGATTTCCCACTCTCCAGTTTTAGTAAATTAACCCCCTAGAGTGGTAACTTTAGGTAATGCTGCACTATAATTAAGATTGTATACGATGGATGTGGGAACACATGACAGTGCTGGCGAGCTACTACTATTCCTAGAAGTATTAAGATGGATTATTGCGCAAGAGCATATTACATCAAGAATGTGTAATCCCTGTAAAATTCAAGGAGAGCCCTTCGCTATTCTTTTTTTTTTAAACTTGTAAAACAGCAATGTCATTCGGAAATCTATTAAAAAAAAAAAAAAAAAAAGAAACTGTTTATAATTTGCAGCCAGTTTGCTTATGTTTTTCTCTTGTTTGTTCCCCTCATTAAATCACATTTTACCTTGCAACGCACTCCCCTGGGTCACCGCAGAGAGGAAGACGCAGCTTCTAGTAAGTCATATCATGTTTAATTCATGACTCTACTCTACAGTAAGGTTTGTGTTCTAAGCATCAGGTTTTGCAAGACTAAATGGAATGACCCCTCTAAAAGTGACCGAGCCTGACTCGGGGGTGGAGGGACGCACGCTGTTGCTGTGGCAACTATAGGAGACGTTGACCAGGTCTTATGGGGTGAAGGGAAATACAGATTAATTGGCATGGATGGGAGAACATGCTTAGGCTGTCAGGTCTTCTCTATGAGATTTCTCTTGCTGTGTGAGCCATGGCAGGCTGGAGAAAGTGACAGGCCTTTCGACGCAGAGTGGGCGCAGATTAAAAGCTATTATTTGATAGGCAGCTTGTAAATGCTGGCAACCATAATTATCGAAGGACAAGAAGGAGCTGAATTTTTTTTTGAGAGACTGATTTATGGAGGCCTAGAGGCTCATGACGGAGTGTTTGATGGGGGCTAAAAAAAATGAAAAGAAAGTTTCAAAGTTCTGAGAAGTGCTGAACTCAGCGGGTTTTGGAATTTTAGTACCAGAACTTCACATGCTTGTCATATGCCCAGCTATGTGCTTCCTCATCAGTGAAAGTTGGAACTAACATAGAAGGCAGCTTCAACTGATGTAATCACTTTATCATCTCTGGGTTTTCTCCAGTTCACAATAGCTACACTTTAACTTTATAACTTAATTTTGCTGCTCAATATTTCAAGCAATGATTTGTGGCCCCTTTTTCCTGTAAAACATATTGTAAATTCCAGTTGTTACCAATTGCAGGGTAAGGTCCTTTGGCACCCAAGGAGAGGATGCCAGAGTGTAATCCCCCCAGCTCTTTAAGCACTACAAAAACTATATGAAAGAAGAAGTTACTAAAAAATATTAAGCGTTATTCAAAATTATAACCACAAATGTTAGGGTGAAAAAACTAAAAAAAAATGTCTGTGATTTGCCCTTCTATAAATGCACTAGAATCATGTTTCTTGTACAAATAATGTTTTTTATAATATTTGTAATATTTATAATAATTGGCACCAAACACAGATTTAAAAAGCTTAAATACAAATAAATAATAAGTAAAAAAAAGAAAAAAAAAACTCTAAGGACAGAAGGGAATGACAGAGTTAATACAAACTAATTAGGGTTCACTACAGGTTAATCAGAAGCTAAAATCGTATTCATAAATGAATTCAGGGCAGCACCTGAGCTGTCCAGCTGATAGCTCAGTCCTGCATATTATTTAAGGATTAAGGCTGGGTTCACACTGGTGCGACACGACAGCCGTCCTACTTTGGATCCGACTTTGCCCTGCGACATGAAGCCGGCATGTGTCCGACTTTCAATGAACGGGGATCCGACTTGGATCCCCGCCAATGCCGGCACTGTGTTTGGTATGAATCTTTAGGGGGGAACTCCGCGCCAAATTTTAAATAAAAAACCGGCATGGGTTCCCCCTCCAGAGGCATACCAGGCCCTTGGGTCTGGTATGGACCTTGAGGGGAACCCCCTACGCCGAAAAAACGGCGTTGGGGGTCGCCCCCAATCCATACCAGACCCTTATCCGAGCACGCAGCCCGGCCGGACAGGAATGGGGGTGGGGACGAGCGAGCGCCCCCCCCTCCTGAACCGTACCAGGCCGCATGCCCTCAACATGGGGGGTGGTGCCTTGGGGGAGGGGGCGCGCTGCGGCCCCCCCACCCCAAAGCACCTTGTCCCCATGTCGATGAGGACAAGGGCCTCTTCCCGACAACCCTGGCCGTTGGTTGTCGGGGTCTGCGGGCGGGGGGCTTATCGGAATCCGGGAGCCCCCTTTAATAAGGGAGCCCCCAGATCCCGGCCCCCCACCCTATGTGAATGAGTATGGGGTACAGCGTACCCCTACCCATTCACCTAGGAAAAAAGTGTCAATTTAAAAAAAAACACTACACAGATTTTTAAAGCATTTTATTAGACAGCTCCGGGGGTCTTCTTCCGACTTCGGGGGTCTCTCCGGTTCTTCTCCACGCTCTCCGGATCTTCTGCCGGGCTCCTCCGCTCTCTTCTGCTCTTTTGCCGCTCTTTTGCTAAAGCGGAGGAGCCTGGTCTTCAATCTTCTGCCTTCTGCCTTCTGCCCTCTTCTCCTGATGTTGACACGACGCTCTCTGGGGCTAGAATGCTCTCTGTGCGCTCTGCTCTGACTTATATAGGCGGTGACCCCGCCCCCTTATGCCGTCACAGTCCCTGGGCATGCTGGGACTATGACGGCATAAGGGGGCGTGGTCATCGGGTGATGACCACGCCCCCTAAAACGTCACAGTCCCAGCATGCCCAGGGACTGTGACGGCATAAGGGGGCGGGGTCACCGCCTATATAAGTCAGAGCAGAGCGCACAGAGAGCATTCTAGCCCCAGAGAGCGTCGTGTCAACATCAGGAGAAGAGGGCAGAAGGCAGAAGGCAGAAGATTGAAGACCCCCGGAGCTGTCTAATAAAATGCTTTAAAAATCTGTGTAGTGTTTTTTTTTAAATTGACACTTTTTTCCTAGGTGAATGGGTAGGGGTACGCTGTACCCCATACTCATTCACATAGGGTGGGGGGCCGGGATCTGGGGGCTCCCTTATTAAAGGGGGCTCCCGGATTCCGATAAGCCCCCCGCCCGCAGACCCCGACAACCAACGGCCAGGGTTGTCGGGAAGAGGCCCTTGTCCTCATCGACATGGGGACAAGGTGCTTTGGGGTGGGGGGGCCGCAGCGCGCCCCCCTCCCCCAAGGCAACAACCCCCCATGTTGAGGGCATGCGGCCTGGTACGGTTCAGGAGGGGGGGGGGCGCTCGCTCGTCCCCACCCCCATTCCTGTCCGGCCGGGCTGCGTGCTCGGATAAGGGTCTGGTATGGATTGGGGGGACCCCCACGCCGCTTTTTCGGCGTAGGGGGTTCCCCTCAAGTTCCATACCAGACCCAAGGGCCTGGTATGCTCTTGGAGGGGGAACCCATGCCGGATTTTTATCTAAAATTTGGCGCGGAGTTCCCCCTCAAGATGATCTGAGCACAAGTCGCGTGCCGAAGTCGGATCATGCGAGACGGCAATCCGACTTTGATCCGACTTCAATGATAGTCAATAGGCTGAAGTAGGATCAAAGTCGGACCAAAGTAGTACAGGGAGCATTTCTAAAGTCGGAACGACTTGTGTCGGACCAGTTAGGACGGCTCCCATAGGGAAACATTAAATTTCACACGTCATGCGACATGAGCTCCCAATGTCGGAGCGTTTGTCGGACCAGTGTGAACCCAGCCTTAAGGAAACAGCATTGCTTTGCTGTTTATTGAATGGATAGATCCCCCTGTGTAGGTTCTATAAAAATAGTTAAATCTGAAAAATGAAAAAATACAATGTACCCATTGTGCAGTGTTTGTCCAAGTGTCTAATCAGTGTAAGCAAAGCCTCTACGTTTGTAATATAATTATTGATATAAAATACATTTTGTATTCCAATTTACCTTCTTTCCTGTCCTAGAGAAGGATGCCTTTGACCAACTCTTTGAAATGAACCCAGACAAGATAAATCATGTGAAACAGGTAATTTATATAAGCATGGGGGCCAAGGGCAACAACTGGGCTTTTCATGACCACCAAAGGTTTTCTATGTGGCATATTTGTTGTTAATTATATAATGTCTTCATTATATTTACTGAGCTTTGTTTTTTTGTTTGTTTTTTTTTTTATCAGTTCCTTATTCTGCCCTTTCTAAATATTCTACTGGTAACCTTTTAAAATTTCTGCTGAAATCATTGTAATATCGACTACAGTAGCCATGCAGGAAACTCTAAATATATATGTATATAGATTATATTTGCGTGCATTTTTTTAAGCCCCATCCAAATATGACCTCAACCAAACTTGCAAATATAGAATCCTATAAGAAATCAAAATTTCTTGTTTACATTTAAAAATCAGGATTTTTTTGCTAGAAAATTACTTAAAACCCCCAAACATTACTCTACCAGGTCCGTCATCCCCTCACATTCATATTGTCTTGAGGACGCAGAGCACTGTGCCCCGAGCCCTCCCAACCTTCGCTACCAGCGAATACCAGTGGGTTCTGGCTTCCCAGCCAATCAGGACAGGAAGACCCAGAACCCGGAAAGAAGACCTGTTCAAGACAGAAGTCCAGGGGAGCCATGACAGCTGGAGGGCTCCGACGTAGGGTGAATGCAGACCTGGAGGAGCCCCCCAAAATCCTTTAGCACCAGTCGCTACTGAACAATGAAGTCATTGTTCTTCCTCTGTTAACCATGTACCCCCTGTAAGCATCCCTTGTAATACAAACAAGGGTGGCAGGTCTTCTTTTTGAAGAGATCTGGGGTCAAAAAGATCGCAAATCTCTTCTTTACCTCTTAAAAGCAAAAGATTTTTTTGATCTTTCGCGTTCATTTTTTTTTTTTTTATTCAAGCCTGGACTGGAAGTGATGTCATGATGTTGCTCCGGTCCTTCAAGGCCATAGAGTCGACCAAAGAGTGTTCACTCTTTGATCGCCCTATGGGAGCAGATGTCCACATTGTTAGATCGTTTCTCAGGCGAACCAGCCGTAACGGTAAGCCTGAGAAGCGTTAAACTATTTGCTGACCGCAACGTATATGTACATATTGCAGTCAGCAAGTGGTTAAGGGTGGAACTTATCAAGCAAATTTGAATAAGGCCTTAGGTTGCCATTGGGAATGAATGCTCCTTTTTTTTTTTTTTTTTTTTTTTTTTTTTTAAGATACTGCATGTCAAACAGGGCATTGACCAGATCAGCAAGAATTATAGGGCTGTCATTCTAGGCTCCCTGTTGCCTAAAAATTAGTTTACATGTAAAAGTAAAAAAAAGTTCCCTATATTTTAGTCCAACTTTGTCATGTGATATACAGTATTTCTTGGATCACTTTCTCTATCTAAAAGTAAGTATACTACGGGCTTAAGAGAGAAGGGTGCAGAATCCGTTCTTTGGTCCAAGGTTGGTGACGGGGCCCCATTTTGTATAGCTATTTTAGTGAAGATCATTTCCTATACATGCTCAGTGACACTTGAGTGGTGCTCAATCACCAGGGGGAGATTGTAGCAGTAGAGATTATTATTATTATTATACAGGATTTATGTAGCACCAACAGTTTATGCAGCACTTTACAATATAAAAGGGAGACAATACAGTTATAATGCAATAAGATACAGGAGGATTAAGAGGACCCTGCTCAGAAGAGCTTACAATCTAATAGGGTGGGACAGGTAGTACAAAAGGTTGTAACTGTGAGGAATGAGCTGATGGAAGTGGTAAAAGATTAGTTAGAGACGTGTTAGGCTTTCCTGAAGAGATGAGTTTTCAGGGATTGCCTGAAGGTAGCAAGAGTAGGGGATAGCCGGACAGATGGAGGTAGCGAGTTCCAGAGGATGGGAGAGGCTGGGAAAAATCCTGAATTATACTTTTCCAGCAGCTGGGGAATTACCATAGACCAGTAGTTCTGATTTTTTCAAGGCTCTGCATTTTGCCATGGTGGTGAAACCTTGAAATTATCAGTAGGCTCCACTGGATGCAAAGTTTTCAGTGGACTTGACTAAACACAATGTTGTAAATAGACTCCACTAGACACAAGGTATCAGTAGACTCCACCAGACACAGTTATCAGTACACTCCAATTGACAGAGTTAAAAGTAGACTCCAATAGACACAAAAGGTATAAGTAGACTTCACTGGACGCAAAGTTATCAATTGACCTCACTAGACACACAATTATCAGTAGACTCCACTGGACACACAAGTATTAGTAGCTGGACAAAAAGTTATCAGTGGACACCACTGGACACAACATTACCAGTAGACTCCTCTGGACCCAAAGTTATCAGTAGACTTTACTGGACACAGAGTTATCAGTTGATTCTGCTGTACACACACATGTGATTATTAGACTCTGGACATAAAGCTATCATAAGACTCCACCGTATACAAAATGATCAGGGGAAACCACCAGACAAAATGTTATGTTGTAGTAGACTCCACTGGACACAAAATTATCAATAGACTCCCCTGGACACAGTTCTCATTTGACTACGCTGGACACAAAGGGGTAGATTTACTAAAACGGGTGCACTCAGAATCTGGTGCAGCTGTGTATGGTAGCCAATCAGCTTCTAACTTCAGCTTGTTCAATTTAGCTTTGGCAATAAAATCTGGAAGCTGATTGGTTTCTATCCAGAGTTACACTCTCCAGCTTTTAGTAAATAACTATAATTATATATACAGTATCTCACAAGTGAGTACACCCCTCACATTTTTGGAAATATTTTATTATACCTTTTCATGTGACAAAACTGAAGAAATGACACTTTGCTACAATGTAAAGTAGTGAGTGTACAGCTTGTATAACAGTGTAAATTTCCTGTCCCCTCAAAATAACTCAACACACAGCCATCATGGTCTAAACCGCTGGCAACAAAAGCGAGTACACCCCTAAGTAAAAATATCCAAATTGGGCCCAATTAACCATTTTCCCTCCCCAGTGTCATGTGACTCATTAGTGTTACAAAGTCTCAGGTCTGAATGGGGAGCAGGTGTGTTCAATTTGGTGCTATCGCTCTCACACTCTCATACTGGTCACTGGAAGCTCAACATGGCACCTCATGGCAAACAACTCTCTGAGGACCTGAAAAAAAGAATTGTTGCTCTACATAAAGATGGTCTGGGGCTGCATGAGTGCTGCCAGCATTGGGGAGCTACAGTTCATTGAGGGAACCAGGAATGCCAACATGTACTGTAACATACTGAAGCAGAGCATGATCCCCTCCCTTCAGAGACTGGGCCGCAGGGCAGTATTCCAACATAACGACCCCAAACACACCTCCAAGACGACCACTGCCTTGCTAAAGAAGCTGAGGGTAAATGTGATGGATTGGTCAAGCATGTCTCCAGACCTAAACCCTATTGAGCATCTGTGGGGCATCCTCAAATGGAAGGTGGAGGAGCGCAAAGTCTTTAACATCCACCAGCTCCGTGATGTCATCATGGAGGAGTGTAAGAGGACTCCAGTGGCAACTTGTGAAGCTCTGGTGAGCTCCATGCCCAAGAGGGTTAAGGCAGTGGTGGAAAATAATGGCGGCCACACAAAATATTGACACTTTGGGCCCAATTTGGACATTTTCACTTAGGGGTGTACTCACTTTTGTTGCCAGGGGTTTAGATATTAATGGCTGTGTGTTGAGTTATTTTGAGGGGACAGCAAATTTACATTACATTGTAGCAAAGTGTAATTTCGTCAGTGTTGTCACATGAAAAGATATAATAAAATATTTACAAAAATGTGAGGGGTGTACTCACTTGTGAGATACTGTGTGTATATATATATATGTAATTATCAGTAGACTCCACCAGACAAAGTTATAAGAAGACTCTATTGGACACATAGTTATCAGTAGACTTTACTAGCCACAAAGTTATCAGTAGACTCCACTGGACAGAGTTAATAGTATATTTTGTTGGACGCAGTTATTAGTAACTTTCATTGGACACAAAATTTATAGTAGACTCCACTGGACATATATTTATCAGCAGCCTCCCTTGGATAGAAAGTTGTCAGTAGATGTGGGGGGGGTGGGGGGGGGGTGGTGCTGCGCTATCCGAAAGGTCTCTGTTTATTTGTATGTATATGATCCCTACTGGTCAATATGATTGATGTCAATATAAATGATTATACACAATCCATGTAAATAAATTAAAAGGTGATAAAATATAAGTGAAACCGATTCAATATATGTTGAAATTATTCAATCCAATAATAAAATAAATGAAAAGTGCTCGTGCTCTTGTGCCATGTAGAAATCGTAAAATAATCCAAACTAATACATATGCTAAAGTGCAGAAATGTAACAATATTATCACACAAACTCAATGTATTAAATATATTCAACAAAAAAACGTATGGTTGCCTAATCCTGGTGTTGCGACCAGTGCAACAGTGCAAAACGCAGTTAAAGTGATCACGTGAATAAATAAATAGATAATTAATCCAAAGATTGCTGGTGTCCTACAAAATCAATTGATAAGTAATCCAATATCTAAAAAAGTCCGTGCAGTCTAAAACAAAATTACTCAATGGTGCACAGAGGAACAGTGCTCCAACACAGCAGGATAAATGACAGTGAGGTGGTGATATGCAAATGAACCACTCTGTGTCCTCTTCATGCAGCATGCACTGGTGTGGGTAATAGCCTCTTACCTAGCGGTGCTAGGTCAACCGCATATAAGATGTAAGATCTCGGGGTCCAGGGTCTCTCCTACGTCTCTGTTTCCAAGTTGGCTGGCTCTGCAGGGTCCTATTGGGGGCTGGGTATATCTGGTTGTGGTCCTAATTGAGGTCCTGGGGCACTGCGACTCCTAGCTCCTCCTCCATATCACATCTCCAGTGTATGTAAAATATAGGACAGAGTACCCAAATAGTGAAGTAGGTTTTTCTTAGGGTCACTTTATTCACATATACAATGCACAAAGGTACTCACATTACTCACATTAAGCAGTTTTTTCTACAGCGTTGTATCCTACGAGTCACGAACTCGCAAAGACATACAGCAGAGAAAGGGAAGGTAGAAAGCAAGCCTATTCCATCCCTACGCGTGACGTCACGACCACGTGACTTCTTCAGGGGATGAACAAAATAGGCTAATGTTGGTCTTAAGTAGTCTCTCCTATAGAAATCAATTGGCGGCCTTTTTCTTGTAGCCGCGCCGGCCATTGCTTAGTTTCCGATGTGCGCGGCCATTTTGTTGGTTAGCAAAAGATATCCTAAATGTATTCAATGGGAGGAGGCCAGATGGCTTGTGTGCATCTATGGTAATGAGACAAATAGACATCACCATAGTCTTCTCTATTTCAGGGACAGCGATTTCTATAGCAGCAGTCTCTGCAACATGTTTTAAACCTGCTGGCATATAGTGAGCTGATTGTGGATTGCTGTTGTCTGCAGCATTATAAAAATTAATATATGTGAAAAATAAAAAGATATAATTAAATTTATGAAATTGATTGGATTAAAAATCTTTATTATTATGAATGCTAAAAACATATAGAAAAATGCTAAAAAAATACTAGAAATACGCTAAAAGGATATTTTAATATTTTTATAAAAGGGGGAGATCCCATTGGTTCTCTGTGGACTTCTACAAGCCTATGGGTGTATCACAAAAAGGGGGTTTATTCGTTCTCAATATGAAATCTAAAAGTGGGAAAACAAAATAATGGTAATATTGGGTAGGTACGCTACTTAACAGGGAGGTGGTGGAATAGGCTTATTTCCTTTCTCCCATAAATAACATCCCTGAGTAGATGGAAAAAAGGGGGGAGAGGGGGGAGGGGGGGGAGGGGGGAACGGGAAGGGGGAAAGGGGGAGGGGGAAAGGGGAGAGAGCAGAAAGAGGAAAGGGGGGGGAGGGGGGGGTGTGGGTAGAGAGAGAGAGGCCTCTGAGAGGGGCATGTATAAGTATATGTATTATATGGACTAAGTTGTGGGAAGAGATTGTCGTGCACACTGCTCAATAAAAATCGCATTAAAAAGTCGCATTATAAGTTAGCTTCAAAAGGTCGCATTAAAAATCGCTTAAAAAACAGTTCAAATCGAACTCAATGTTCAAACCTCTAGGGGCAAAAGTGTCTAAGGTGTATATCAATTTGGATTCAAGCTGGCTGAGGGTTCTTACTTTGTGACTTCCTCGCCAGTGCCTCTTATATGGTTCAATCCCCCAAAATTTTAATTGTGTGGGGTCTTTATTGTGACACAACAGGAAATGTTTGGATACACTGTGTTTGTCATACCCCTTAAGGATGTTATTTACATGTTCCTTGATCCTGACTTTAAGGGGTCTTTTTGTGCGGCCTATGTATTGTAGGCCGCAGCTACATTCTAGGGCGTATACTGCTCCCTCTGTGTTACAGCAGATGAAATCTTTGATCTCGTATGTCTCTCTAGTGCTATTTGATACATAGTGAAATTTCTTTTCATTTGGGCGCTTAGTTCTTAAACACGCAAAACACCTTTTGCAGGGGAAAAAAAACGCTTTGTGTAAAGAAGGAGATCGTTTTCTTTGGGGGGTCGATAACATTTTTTACAATTTTATCTTTTAGGGTGGGTGCTTTCTTGTATATAAATCTGGGGTTGCGAGGAAGTTTATCTTGTAGGTCTTTGTCTGCCAGAAGTATGTGCCAGTGTTTCTTTATGATCTTCTCTATTCTTTTGTGTTGAACGTTAAAATCCAAAATTAGTGGTACTAGCATAGGTTCTGTTTCTTTTCTAGTTTTGTCTCTGCTGAGTTCATTTCGGTCCATCTCTTTTACTTCCAATATCTTGTTTTTTATAAATTGTTGGTCATATCCTTTGTTGGTAAATTTCTGTGCAATATGCTCAGCTTGTTTAAGGTAGGTGTTTAAATGGGTACAGTTTCGTCTGATTCTCATAAGTTGACCTTTGGGGATGTTGAACAGCCAGTTCCTGTGGTGGCAACTGTCACTCGGAAGGTAGCTGTTTCTATCCACATTTTTAAAATGCGTGCTAGATGATAATTTGCCGTCTTCTTGTGTGATGTCCAGATCTAGAAATGTCACCTTTTCTTCACTGATTTCCCAGGTTAGTTTGATATTCCGATCGTTGATGTTGAGTTTCTCTAGGAAACTGGTAAGTTGGTCTCTTTCGCCTTTCCAGAGTATGAAAATGTCGTCAATGTACCTCTTGTAGATGGCTAGTTCCGTGGGTCTGTTCTTAAAGACATTTTTCTCCTCCCACTGGGCCATAAATAGGCCTGCCACGCTTGGGGCAAATTTAGCCCCCATGGCTACTCCTGTTCGTTGATGGTAATAGTTTTTATCATACCAGAAGTAGTTGTTCTTTAAACAAAAGTCTAGGCTTTTCACTAAGAACTTTCTTTGGACACAGGGTAACTTGGTATATAATCTAAGGCCCCATTTTGTAGCTTCACATGCTTGGTGGTGGAGTATCACTGTATATAATGATGAGACATCTGCCGTAGCTAGGATCCAGGGTCCTCCTTCTTTCGGGATTTCTTCTAGTATTTGTAGCATCCGCTTCGTATCTCTAAGATATGCCTCTGTTTTTTGCACCGCTGGCTGTAGGAACACATCGATATATTGCCCAATCCTTGATGTTAAAGAATCTATGCTGTTTACAATTGGTCTTGGTGGTGGATCTGTTTTATTTTTATGTATTTTCGGCAATGAGTATATGTTCGGGGTTCGGCAGGAATCCGGTATCAGATATCGGGCTTCTTTTTTATTTAATATGTTTCTCTTAATTCCCAGTCCCACCACTTTTTCTAGTGCCTTCCTGCACTTAAACATAGGGTTACTTAGCAATCTGCTATAAGTGGTCTCATCTTCCAGCATCTTTGTCATGGTCGTATGATATTGCTCTTTAGATAAAATCACGATCCCCCCTCCTTTGTCGGCTGGTCTTATGACTAAGTCTTTCCTTCTTGTTAGTTTCCTAATCCCGCTTTTTATGTAGTTAGGTTCTTCTTTCTTTTTTATTTTTAAAACTTTAATATCATCTAAAACAACTTGTTTAAAAACTTCAGTGTACTTATTGTTCTTTATAGGTGGGTTAAAAACAGATTTGTTCCGTAGAGTGCTATGTACAATCTCTTCATCACAGGGTACCGTGTATTTTGGCCTAATTGGGTTTCCTGCCATATACTTGGCAATATTCAGTTTCCTTACGAACTTTTGGATTCCCAAATAGGTTTGAAATTTGTCTATATTTTTGTGAGGTGCATATTTCAATCCTTTGTCCAGTACTCCTATTTCCTCATGCGTTAGGGTCTGGCTACTCAGATTGAATATACCCTCTCCTTTTATACTCTTCTTCTTTTGCTCTCTCTTTCCAGATCGCTTTCCTCTCTTCTTTCTTGGCTTCTTCTGTAGCTTCTGCTTTGGTCTGGATGTCTCTGAGGGGGATTCTCCCAACCTCTGTCTAAAAAAAGCCTGCTGTGATCGGAATTTTCATTTTGTGGGGGGTGTTGTCCATATTGATTGTTTCTCTCTTCCCCTCGATCCGTCAGTGGAGCATAATAATTATAGGTGGGTACCGGACTTCTTTCATGATCACGGTACTCTCTCTGTAGATGTCCTCTTCTATCTCTCTGTTCATAATCTTGACAAGGGCTTCTCCCTCTTGGTCCATGGTGATCGTATGTTGGTCCTTTGTTCTCCCTGTGTTCATATGGTCTCCTGTATTCTCTATAGTCCTGTGTGTATCCTCTTTGGTCCCTCTGATCGTATGGTGGTCTGTGCCAGTTATTATAGGGCTTTCTGTGGTTTTTACCGTAAAATGGTCTCCTCCCTCCATTCTGCGGCGTTCTGTCATTTTGGGGTCTTCTGTTCCCTCTCTGGGGAGTGTATGGGTATTCATTTCTATATCCATTATCTTGATATTGTTGTCTAGGTATCGTTCCTTCATTTCCCTCTTTTTGGTTGTAGTAGCCTCTTCTTTGTGGACTCTGTATGGGTGGTTCATTTGCCTGCTGAGAGTACATTCTAACTCTTTTCTCTGGTGTTGAGTAGGTAGAATTAACTTCTGTTTTTCCTATTTGACTTTGCCATTTGAAGGCTTGGTCATTCCTGAAATCATTAATATCTCTAATATATTTTTTACTTTTTCTTTGTTGTACCTCTTTGTCTTTCTTAGTTAAGTCCTTATTTAGCTGTGTGGTGAGTGTTTTGAATTCTGTTGTTTCTTTGAAGGCTTCCAATTCCTCCTTGATTTCAGCGATATTCCGATTGATTATTTCGGTCTTCCTCTTTTTTCTTTGTAATAGGAACCTCAGGAGTTCTAGGCCTTTCTCATTGAAAAATTTGAACCATTCATCAATTGACTCCTGGTCTAATAGGCCGTCATTTGGGGGGACATCCCATCTCAATCTCCTTGGGACAATACTTTCTTTTAGATAGGTTTCAAAGGTATTAATGTCCCACCAAAGACTTATTTGTTTTTCCATATTATGTCCTAATTTTCTCATTAGGCTATCTAGATTGCTTGTTTTGTTTTTGCTTGGTTGATTGATATTAAACACTTCCTCTAGGTTTATTTTTCTTTTTTCCAGAAATGACAACACTTCCATGGTTGCTGCAGGAATGTATGTATGTATTACAGTCAGTCAGATAAAAATGGGGGCTATTCCTGCGCTACCAGATAAGGAAAAAAGATACAGCAATCGTGCGAAATGTAGAACTGGTTTTTAAAACTGTATAAGACGTCTATCGCCGGGCAGCTGCATGCACCGAACACAGGGCTCAGACATAAGCCCAAAATAAATATAAAAAGAGAAGTGGGGGGGGGGTGGTGGTGCTGCGCTATCCGAAAGGTCTCTGTTTATTTGTATGTATATGATCCCTACTGGTCAATATGATTGATGTCAATATAAATGATTATACACAATCCATGTAAATAAATTAAAAGGTGATAAAATATAAGTGAAACCGATTCAATATATGTTGAAATTATTCAATCCAATAATAAAATAAATGAAAAGTGCTCGTGCTCTTGTGCCATGTAGAAATCGTAAAATAATCCAAACTAATACATATGCTAAAGTGCAGAAATGTAACAATATTATCACACAAACTCAATGTATTAAATATATTCAACAAAAAAACGTATGGTTGCCTAATCCTGGTGTTGCGACCAGTGCAACAGTGCAAAACGCAGTTAAAGTGATCACGTGAATAAATAAATAGATAATTAATCCAAAGATTGCTGGTGTCCTACAAAATCAATTGATAAGTAATCCAATATCTAAAAAAGTCCGTGCAGTCTAAAACAAAATTACTCAATGGTGCACAGAGGAACAGTGCTCCAACACAGCAGGATAAATGACAGTGAGGTGGTGATATGCAAATGAACCACTCTGTGTCCTCTTCATGCAGCATGCACTGGTGTGGGTAATAGCCTCTTACCTAGCGGTGCTAGGTCAACCGCATATAAGATGTAAGATCTCGGGGTCCAGGGTCTCTCCTACGTCTCTGTTTCCAAGTTGACTGGCTCTGCAGGGTCCTATTGGGGGTTGGGTATATCTGGTTGTGGTCCTAATTGAGGTCCTGGGGCACTGCGACTCCTAGCTCCTCCTCCATATCACATCTCCAGTGTATGTAAAATATAGGACAGAGTACCCAAATAGTGAAGTAGGTTTTTCTTAGGGTCACTTTATTCACATATACAATGCACAAAGGTACTCACATTACTCACATTAAGCAGTTTTTTCTACAGCGTTGTATCCTACGAGTCACGAACTCGCAAAGACATTCAGCATAGAAAGGGAAGGTAGAAAGCAAGCCTATTCCGTCCCTACGCGTGACGTCACGACCACGTGACTTCTTCAGGGGATGAACAAAATAGGCTAATGTTGGTCTTAAGTAGTCTCTCCTATAGGAATCAATTGGCGGCCTTTTTCTTGTAGCCGCGCCGGCCATTGCTTAGTTTCCGATGTGCGCGGCCATTTTGTTGGTTAGCAAAAGATATCCTAAATGTATTCAATGGGAGGAGGCCAGATGGCTTGTGTGTATCTATGGTAATGAGACAAATAGACATCACCATAGTCTTCTCTATTTCAGGGACAGCGATTTCTATAGCAGCAGTCTCTGCAACATGTTTTAAACCTGCTGGCATATAGTGAGCTGATTGTGGATTGCTGTTGTCTGCAGCATTATAAAAATTAATATATGTGAAAAATAAAAAGATATAATTAAATTTATGAAATTGATTGGATTAAAAATCTTTATTATTATGAATGCTAAAAACATATAGAAAAATGCTAAAAAAATACTAGAAATACGCTAAAAGGATATTTTAATATTTTTATAAAAGGGGGAGATCCCATTGGTTCTCTGTGGACTTCTACAAGCCTATGGGTGTATCACAAAAAGGGGGTTTATTCGTTCTCAATATGAAATCTAAAAGTGGGAAAACAAAATAATGGTAATATTGGGTAGGTACGCTACTTAACAGGGATGTGGTGGAATAGGCTTATTTCCTTTCTCCCATAAATAACATCCCTGAGTAGATGGAAAAAAGGGGGGAGGGGGGGGAGGGGGGAACGGGAAGGGGGAAAGGGGGAGGGGGAAAGGGGAGAGAGCAGAAAGAGGAAAGGGGGGGGGGGTGTGGGTAGAGAGAGAGAGGCCTCTGAGAGGGGCATGTATAAGTATATGTATTATATGGACTAAGTTGTGGGAAGAGATTGTCGTGCACACTGCTCAATAAAAATCGCATAAAAAAGTCGCATTATAAGTTAGCTTCAAAAGGTCGCATTAAAAATCGCTTAAAAAACAGTTCAAATCGAACTCAATGTTCAAACCTCTAGGGGCAAAAGTGTCTAAGGTGTCTAAATCTCAATTTGGATTCAAGCTGGCTGAGGGTTCTTACTTTGTGACTTCCTCGCCAGTGCCTCTTATATGGTTCAATCCCCCCAAATTTTAATTGTGTGGGGTCTTTATTGTGACACAACAGGAAATGTTTGGATACACTGTGTTTGTCATACCCCTTAAGGATGTTATTTACATGTTCCTTGATCCTGACTTTAAGGGGTCTTTTTGTGCGGCCTATGTATTGTAGGCCGCAGCTACATTCTAGGGCGTATACTGCTCCCTCTGTGTTACAGCAGATGAAATCTTTGATCTCGTATGTCTCTCCAGTGCTATTTGATACATAGTGAAATTTCTTTTCATTTGGGCGCTTAGTTCTTAAACACGCAAAACACCTTTTGTCAGTAGATGCCACTGGACACAGTTATTAGTAGATTCTAGGGATGAGCCGAACACCCCCCGCGAACGGACCGAAAGTTCGCACGAACGTTAGAACCCCATTGACGTCTATGGGACTCGAACGTTCGAAATCAAAAGTGCTCATTTTAAAGGCTAATTTGCATGGTATTGTCCTAAAAAGGGTTTGGGGACCCGGGTCCTACCCCAGGGGACATGTATCAATGCAAAAAAAACTTTTAAAAACGGCCGTTTTTTCGGGAGCAGTGATTTTAATGATGCTTAAAGTAAAAAAACAAAAGTGAAATATTCCTTTAAATATCGTACCTGGGGGGTGTCTATAGTATGCCTGTAAAGTGACGCGTGTTTCCCATGTTTAGAACAGTCCCTGCACCAAATGTCATTTTTAAAGGAAAAAATCTCATTTAAAACTGCTTGCGGGTTTAATGTCATGTCGGGTCATGGCAATATGGATGAAAATCAGTGAGACAAACGGCATGGGTACCCCCCAGTCCATTACCAGTCCCTTTGGGTCTTGTATGGATATTAAGGGGAACCCCGCACCCAAATTAAAATAAGGAAAGGTGTGGGGCCACCAGGCCCTATATACTCTGAACAGCAGTATACAGGCGGTGCAAACAAGACAGGGACTGTAGGTTTGTTGTTAAGTAGAATCTGTTTGTAATTTTGAACATTTTTAACGTGTTTAGCTCCAGCCAAAAAATCTTTTCTAAGCTTTTTGGAAAACATAGGGAAGGGTTATCACCCCTGTGACATTTGTTTTGCTGTCTTTCCTCCTCTTCAGAAGATTTCACCTCACTTTTTTGTCCCAATGAAAAATGTTTTTTGAAAATTTGGGTTTTTTTGTGGAACAAGGATTGGAAAGCATCAGTGGAAAGGAGAACTTGTTTTCCCATATTAACTCTTACAGGAGAGAATTTCCCTTCCTAGGGGTAGATTTCATCTCACTTCCTGTTGTCTCCTTCCGTTTACAAGTAGGAGTCGTTTGTAAGTTAGATGTTTGAAAGTAGGGTCCTGCCCTATATACTCAGCAGAAATTTGGGCCTTAGGTGTTGCTGTGGCCACAACACTGTAAGCCCTCACAGGGCCCTGCTGTGAAATATTAGATCAAGAATTGTAATTACATGCCCCTGTTGAACAGGAGCTGAAAAATTAGGCCTTAGGCACTGGTGCTGGTGCCACAACACTGCAACCCCTCACAGACACTCTAGTTGGAACGCAGGAACGAGCCCTGCTGCAAATTATTGCTTCAAAAATTGTAATTACACGCCCCTGTTAGACAGGGGCAGAAAAATTGGGCCTTAGGCACTGGTGCTGGTGCCACAACACTGCAACCCCTCACAGACACTCTAGTTGGAACGCAGGAACGAGTCCTGCTGCAAAGTATTGCATCAAAAATTGTAATTACACGCCCCTGTTAGACAGGGGCAGAAAAATTGGGCCCTAGGCACTGGTGCTGGTGCCACAACACTGCAACCCCTCACAGACACTCTAGTTGGAATGCAGGAACGAGCCCTGCTGCAAAGTATTACATCAAAAATTGTAATTACACGCCCCTGTTAAACAGGGGCTGAAAAATTGTGCCTTAGGCACTGGTGGTGGCGCCCAGAACCAAAAATGTTCTTACAAGCTATCAGCGTGATGATTGAGGAGGAAGAGGATAATTACTCAGGGATAGTCACTCAGCATCAGCATAGGCAGTCTTTGAAGGGATCTGAGATTTCAAAAAAAATTATTCGGTTACATCAGCATCAGGTGCTTGGTAGCTGGTGGTGATCCAAGACTCATTCATTTTTATGAAGGTCAGCCGATCGACCGAGTCGGTGGACAGACGCACCCTGTGATCGGTTACCACGCCTCCAGCAGCACTGAATGTGCGTTCCGAAAGAACGCTGGATGCAGGACAGGCCAGTAGCTCAATTGCATACTGTGCAAGCTCTGGCCAGTGATCCATCCTCAAGACCCAGTAACCCAGAGGATTTTCGGTGGGAAAGGTGTCCAAGTCTGATCTTGCCCCTAGGTATTCCTGCACCATGTAAAACAGACGCTGGCGATGGTTGCTGGAACCGATCATACCTTGGGGCTGCGGACCAAAAAATTGTCTGAACGCATCGGTCAGACGGCCACCTTCTCCACCGCTCCTTCTTTGACTGACCGAAGCCTCAGCAACACGTTGTCCAGAAACAGGAGTTTGTAACCTCCCAGTCTCTGGGAACGCGTTGCACAGACCTTTCTGCAAGGCCTCCCGAAGATGTTTCATCCTCTGCTCCCTCTGCGATGGCAAGATAAGGTCCGCAACCTTACCCTTGTAACGTGGATCAAGGAGGGTTGCCAGCCAGTATTGGTCCTTCTCCTTGATACCACGAATACGAGGATCCTTACGCAGGCTTTGCAGGATCAGGGAGGCCATGCAGCGTAGGTTTGCTGAGGCATTCGGTCCGGAGTCCTCTGGGTCACTAAGAACGACATGGTCCGCAGCCACCTCCTCCCAGCCACGTACAAGTCCATGTGTTTCTTGGGACTGATCCCTTAAAGACTGCTGCTGATGCTGAGTGCCAGGCTCCACCTCCATACTGACACAATCTTCCTCCTCCTCCTCTTCCTCCTCGTCCTCTTCCTGTGTGATCGGCGGGCACGCAGGAACACTGTCTGGATAAAGGGGGCCTTGAGAGCTAAGGAAGTCCTCCTCTTCCTGCCTCTGTTCTGCCTCAAGTGCCCTGTCCATTATTCCACGCAGCGTGTGCTCCAACAGGTGGACAAGGGGGACAGTGTCACTGATGCATGCACTGTCACTGCTCACCATCCTCGTGGCCTCCTCGAATGGTGACAGGACAGTGCATGCATCCCTGATCATGGCCCACTGGCGTGGGGAAAAAAAACCAAGCTCCCCTGACCCTGTCCTGGTGCCATAGTCGCACAGGTACTCATTGATGGCCCTCTGCTGCGTGTGCAGCCGCTGCAGCATGGCCAACGTTGAGTTCCACCTGGTGGGCATGTCACAGATTAGGCGGTTCTTGGGCAGGTTAAACTCCTTTTGGAGGTCCGTCAGCCGAGCACTGGCATTATATGACCGGCGGAAATGCACACAGACTTTCCTGGCCTGCCTCAGGACATCCTGTAAGCCCGGGTACCTGCCCAAGAACCGCTGCACCACCAAGTTAAGGACGTGAGCCAAACAGGGCACATGGGTCATTTGTCCCTGTCGGAGGGCAGAGAGGAGGTTGGTGCCATTGTCGCAAACCACCATTCCTGCCTTAAGTTGGCGTGGCGTCAACCACCTCTGAACCTGCCCCTGCAGAGCTGACAGAACCTCTGCCCCAGTGTGGCTCCTGTCCCCCAAGCACACCAGCTCAAGCACCGCATGGCATCTTTTGGCCTGCGTACTTGCGTAGCCCCTTGAACGCCTACGGAGCACCGCTGGTTCCGAGGAAGAGGCCATGGAGGAAGAAGAAGAGGAGGGGGTGGAGGAGAGAGGTGTGTCACAATCAGCATTTTGGAGGCGTGGTGGCGGAACAACCTCCAACACTACTGCACCTTGTCCTGCATCCTTCCCAGCTGCCAGCAGAGTCACCCAATGCGCCGTGAAACTTAGGTAACGTCCCTGTCCATGCCTGCTGGACCATGAGTCAGCGGTAATATGCACCTTACCGCTGACCGCCCTGTCCAGCGAGGCATGGACATTGCCTTCCACATGCCGGTAGAGAGCCGGAATCGCCTTCCGTGAGAAAAAGTGGCGTTTGGGTACCTGCCACTGAGGAACCGCACATTCCACAAACTCACGGAAGGGGGCAGAGTCTACCAACTGAAAAGGCAGCAGTTGAAGTGCTAGCAATTTTGCCAAGCTAGCATTCAACCGCTGGGCATGTGGATGGCTGGGAGCAAACTTCTTTCGGCGGTGCAGCAGCTGGGGCAGGGAAATTTGCCTGGTACAATCTGACGTCGGTGTACCAAAAGCAGATTGCCCACAAGTACTTGGTTGTGACACACCTAATTCTACACCTTCATTCCTCTCACTGCAGGTCTCAGAGAGGACTGAAGGTCTAGTGGGGTTGGAAATCTCAGCTGATGAGGAGCAAGGAGAGATCCTCTTTGTTCTTTGGTGTGGGTCTTTTAGATACGCTTGCCAACGAACTGCATGGCAGGTCAACATATGTCTGGTCAAGCATGTGGTACCCAAGCGGGAGATATTTTGGCCACGCGAGATACGCTTGAGACATATGTTACAAATAGCAGCGGTGCGATCTGATGCACTCGTCTCAAAAAAGGCCCACACCAAAGAACTTTTTGAATAACGCGCAGAGACTGCAGCGCCCTGCACATGTGGAGCTTTGGGGTGTGATGCAGTCAATGTGCTGCCCTTAGGCTGGCCCCTGGAGGGCATCCTGCCTCGTTGGTGATGTGCTGCCGCCTCCTCCTCCTCCTCCTCCTCTCTCCTATCAGGCACCCACGTTGAGTCAGTGACCTCATCATCCCCTCCCTCCTCATCACTGGAGCAAACCTGGCAGTATGCTGCAGCAGGGGGAGCATGACTGCCAGATTGCTGTCCTTCTTGGGCACCCCCTCTGTCCGCGCTCATGTTACTGCCTTCATCGAGCTCAGTATCGTCATCAGAGCCTTCCAAACGCTGGGCATCCTCCTGGAGCATGTACCCAACACTGTGGTCAAACAGTTCGAGGGAATCCTCATGAGGACATGGTGGAGCTAGGGAAGGAGTCACTGATGACATTGAGCTGAGGGAAGAGGCCGCTGCTTTGCCAGACAAAGCACCCTGGGCATGGGTGAGAGAGGATGAGGAGGATGAGGACGGCTTGGTCATCCACTCGACCAAGTCTTCCGCATGTTGCGGCTCAACATGGCCAGCTGCCGAAAAAAAGGCCAAGCGTGTCCCATGGCCACGTGCTGATGAGGATGCACCGTCTCCACGACCAGCACTAGACACAGAGCCTGCTTGCCCTCTCTTATTGGCTTGTGACTGTCTGCCTCTCCTTCTTGGCCTTCCAGACATACTAATGGCCTGTAGCTGCACTAAGCTGGGATAGAACACCTGTAATTTTCTTCAAGTAGCTTTATATACTGTAACCAGACAAGCCTGCCTGTCAGTAGGAAGATAACAGGAACGGATCTAGCTGAACACTGTGAGCAGGACGCACTGTACTAAATGTAAATAGTCTAGCTGCCTGACCGTGGTACTAATAGGATCAAATAGAACACCTGTAATTTTCTTCAGGTAGCTTTATATACTGTAACCAGACAAGCCTGCCTGTCAGTAGGAAGATAACAGGAACGGATCTAGCTGTACACTGTGAGCAGGACGCACTGTACTAAATGTAAATAGTCTAGCTGCCTGACCGTGGTACTAATAGGATCAAATAGAACACCTGTAATTTTCTTCAGGTAGCTTTATATACTGTAACCAGACAAGCCTGCCTGTCAGTAGGAAGATAACAGGAACGGATCTAGCTGTACACTGTGAGCAGGACGCACTGTACTAAATGTAAATAGTCTAGCTGCCTGACCGTGGTACTAATAGGATCAAATAGAACACCTGTAATTTTCTTCAGGTAGCTTTATATACTGTAACCAGACAAGCCTGCCTGTCAGTAGGAAGATAACAGGAACGGATCTAGCTGTACACTGTGAGCAGGACGCACTGTACTAAATGTAAATAGTCTAGCTGCCTGACCGTGGTACTAATAGGATCAAATAGAACACCTGTAATTTTCTTCAGGTAGCTTTATATACTGTAACCAGACAAGCCTGCCTGTCAGTAGGAAGATAACAGGAACGGATCTAGCTGAACACTGTGAGCAGGACGCACTGTACTAAATGTAAATAGTCTAGCTGCCTGACCGTGGTACTAATAGGATCAAATAGAACACCTGTAATTTTCTTCAGGTAGCTTTATATACTGTAACCAGACAAGCCTGCCGGTCAGTAGGAATTTAACAGGAACGGATCTAGCTGAACACTGTGAGCAGGACGCACTGCACTAAATGTAAATAGCAGGAACGGATCTAGCTGAACACTGTGAGCAGGACGCACTGCACTAAATGTAAATAGTCTAGAAGATAACAGGAACGGATCTAGCTGAACACTGTGAGCAGGACGCACTGCACTAAATGTAAATAGTCTAGAAGATAACAGGAACGGATCTAGCTGAACACTGTGAGCAGGACGCACTGCACTAAATGTAAATAGCAGGAACGGCTCTAGCTGAACACTGTGCGCAGGACGCACTGCACTAAATGTAAATAGCAGGAACGGATCTAGCTGAACACTGTGAGCAGGACGCACTGCACTAAATGTAAATAGCAGGAACGGATCTAGCTGAACACTGTGAGCAGGACGCACTGCACTAAATGTAAATAGCAGGAACGGATCTAGCTGAACACTGTGAGCAGGACGCACTGCACTAAATGTAAATAGCAGGAACGGATCTAGCTGAACACTGTGAGCAGGACGCACTGCACTAAATGTAAATTGCAGGAACGGATCTAGCTGAACACTGTGAGCAGGACGCACTGCACTAAATGTAAATAGTCTAGAAGATAACAGGAACGGATCTAGCTGAACACTGTGAGCAGGACGCACTGCACTAAATGTAAATAGCAGGAACGGATCTAGCTGAACACTGTGAGCAGGACGCACTGCACTAAATGTAAATAGCAGGAACGGATCTAGCTGAACACTGTGAGCAGGACGCACTGCACTAAATGTAAATAGCAGGAACGGATCTAGCTGAACACTGTGAGCAGGACGCACTGCACTAAATGTAAATTGCAGGAACGGATCTAGCTGAACACTGTGAGCAGGACGCACTGCACTAAATGTAAATAGTCTAGAAGATAACAGGAACGGATCTAGCTGAACACTGTGAGCAGGACGCACTGCACTAAATGTAAATAGCAGGAACGGATCTAGCTGAACACTGTGAGCAGGACGCACTGCATTAAATGTAAATAGTCTAGATAGAAGATAACAGGAACGGATCTAGCTAAACTGAATACAGTGTATATATATATATGCAACACCTGGGATGCATATATATACACAATACACTGTAAGTGCAGCTAACTGACTGACTGTTCTGCCTAATCTATCTAACTCAAATCAAATGACACTGTCTCTCTCTCTCTCTATCTCTCAGCACACCGGAACACACACTACACAGGGCCGCCGTGCAGGCGGCCTTATATAGTGTGGGGTGTGTACTAAATCCCCTGAGCCATAATTGGCCAAAGCCACCCTGGCTTTGGCCAATTACAGCTCTCTCTACTGACAGCGCTGTGATTGGCCAAGCATGCGGGTCATAGTGCATGCTTGGCCAATCATCAGCCAGCAATGCACTGCGATGCCGCAGTGAATTATGGGCCGTGACGCGCCACACGAATTTAGCGCGAACGGCCCATAACGTTCGCAATTCGGCGAACGATCGAACAGCCGATGTTCGAGTCGAACATGGGTTCGACTCGAACACGAAGCTCATCCCTAGTAGATTCCAATAGACACAAAATTAATAGTAGACTCCACTGGACACAAAGTCATCAATAGACTGTACAGGACACAAAGTTATCAGTATACTCCAAACAACATAAGGTATTAGTAGACTCCATTGGACATAAAGCTATTAGTAGGCTATACTGGTTGATTGATACTAAAATGATTGAAAAGTCAAAGAATTACTTGACCCAGGATCACTAACCTCTATTTTCTACCCCTCATCAAACAGCAATGTATACATGCATGGTACCAGCTGTGGTTCTACAATACTGCCTGCTAATATACTGAATACATTTGCAGAAGAGAATGTTCTAGCTAAACAGTTACAGTAATCTCACAATAAAATATTTATTAGTATTCATCTAAGGACATGTTTCTCTTGCTTCCCTACAGGCTATTGTGAATTTTGTGAATAAACAGCTAGTAAACCTGAGTCTTACTGTGACTGACTTGGACTCCCAGGTAAAGACCAATGTCTTCTTGATCTCCTCTTTCCGTTTTTCTTTTTCACAGAAATTGACCAAAAAAATGTTTTAGCTAACTGTAGTTTTAAATATAGACTAAGATTTGCTGCTAGACTAGAAAGATGTAAGCAGTAGCTCTAGCAATTCAGAATATTTTGTAATACCTATATTACAAACAACTTCAGAATTTGTCATAAGATATTTGAAATAAGGTTGTGTACTGTTAAAGAAAATGGCTCTGTACCTTGCAAAAGACGTGAGCCACAACAGGAGCATCTCCCTGCTAAAATTCCTGTGGGATTCATAAAACCGATTAAAGTAGAAATGAGAGGCAATTTTTCTTTTCATTTTGAATAGAGTATGGAAGAGTCATAACCCCTGTCAGGTGTTTCCTTTTTGCCATCTGTGTCCCATTTGGAGGATTTCCCTTCACTCCCTGTCCTAAAGCCACAACTGGAAGTGAAATAAAAATCCACCAAAGTGAGGAAAATACCTGGTAGTCACCAGAACTAGTCTTCTTATTGGAAGATTCCCCTCCATTCATGTTCTGGTGACCACTTAATGGATATGTTTACTTTTGCAGGTAAAAAAATGTGCACTTATTTTTTCTGGAGCCTGTAAAGCTTTGCATCAGTGATCAGCAGATCAAGCAGATACACTGATAGGAAAAATCTATGAACTACCACAGCGCTCCACAGTGTATGAATGATGTGGGCGGAGCGCCATAAGGTCGCGCGGTTTTCAAAAAGTGACAGCTAGTGCGTGGAACTTCTCCCCATACTGCTGTCACAGAGGAGGGGAAATCTGGCAGCGCCTGCAGCAGGGGGAATATGTAACATGCTCTCAAAGGTGTACTTATCCTTTAAGTTCGGTGCGAACAGTCATCAGGAGTACTAGGGTGAATTTATTTATTGGGGATACAGACAGCAAAATTAACCAGGCAGGTGTTCTAATCCCTCTCCCTCTATATATCAGTTACAATTTCATGATTTAACCAACCGAAAGTTACATTTTTAGAGGTATATACGTGGCATGACGGGTATGCTTTAAACAAGGACTGTTTTCAACAAAGATCTTTAAATATTAAACATGAATAGGTTTATCTAGGATTCTGGAGCTGCAAATTAGTTATTTGTCTGTGCCTAGCTTGGTTTGGGATTATTGGTAGAGTGAGGTCTGTGTTGTGTTGTGTCTGTGCCTGCCCCCACCACCAACTATGCCATACTGAGAAGTAATTGTGGCTTCTGGTTTTGTGTATCCTTCCATGTGTGAGGCTGATAAAGCCTAGTACGCACTACAATTTTTTCATTCAAACTGACAGCTCCGATCAGAGCCGCTGTGCTAACAATCCAATGTTAATACAGCAATCTCCCCTCCTGTGCTATTTTGATCTGACAGGGAGACAGCCCCCCCCCCCCCCCGCCAGAACACTCCGGTCAGTGATCTCAGCCATTGGCTGAGATCGCAGATCGGAAGATATTTTTTTGGTCATGACCCTTTGACAGAAGCCGAACGTCCGGCTTCTCTCTGACGAGCTGCAGTGCACACAGGCTGAATGTCACCTGTCATTCTGCCCGTGTGTACTAGGCTTAAAGTGGATGTAAACCCTTACATATACCCAGTGAAGTGAACAGCCCCAGATGATACACAGAGATGAAACAAATCTCCCTACATAAGTTTTATATGTATATCTGCTGTCTTCAGCTTTATATATTCTTTAGAAAGTGCAGATCGTGTTAGGAGATTTTCTCTTCTTGTTCAGCACTGGAAGTGAAGTTTGGGCATACAGCCAAGTCAGCTGATTGGAGGAAAAACACACACCCCCTCTCCTCATAGGCAGAACCTTGCAGAACTGTTTTGTGAATAGTTCAGCTGTCTGCTTATCTATCTATAGCAACCTCCCACGACACAAATTTCAGGCTGGTTTTATCTCAATTGACAGAGAACTTGTCAGAAGTTATCAGGCTGATAACAGAAGAACGGAGCAGGAGAAAGCCAGGGGACTTAGTGCTTTGGAGAGAGATAAGAAAACACTGCAGATATATGTGCCCAGCTCAAATTTCATGGATTGGGTTTACATCCACTATAAAGGAATGGGCGTGCAGAAAATGGCAGGTATTTTATTTTTTACAGAAATAGTTTTTCCAAAATAACATGGTTATGTTATGGTTAATGTAGATACACCAAAACCCTTCTGTAACTACATATATTTTGGTCATATTTTGTTCTATAGTTTGCTGATGGGGTCATTTTGTTGCTGTTAATTGGACAAGTGGAAGGCTATTTTATACCTCTGTCAACATTCTTCCTGTGTCCGGGATCAACAGAAAACAAGGTGAGTTACCGAATGAATATTCCCAGCTATAGACCTATTTTACTAACTACAGATACAGTTATTCTGTATCTGTAGTGTATATAGCCGCATACTAACACATTATGAGAGACTTACCTTAAAGTGTTACCAAACCCATAACAGTGGAATCATTCTGTATATGCAGTAAAGTATGCTTGTTATACTCACTGTGGAAGCTAAGGGGTTAATCCTCCGCATTGTGTAAAAAAAGGCTGTTTGTTCCTGTCTTCTCTGATCCTTCCCTTCTTTCACTGTCCCCAATCCATCTCCTGATAAAACAGAACCTTTGGAGTCACTCTGCACATGCTCAGTTTAATGTGCATTGCTAGAGGTTTTTTCTTTTTCTTGGGAGGGTGCATGTGATCAGTACAGGGCCAATCAGCACTGTCCAGACAGAGGGTCAGGTGTCCTGCAGCCTCATACGACAGCCAGAATAGAATGAAAATGCCTCTTACAAGCTTTAACCAGACACTAATAGAAGTCAAAAGACTGCTTGAACTGCCTATGAGAAAAGGTATTTAGCAGTTTATATTTACTAAAATAATTGCATTTCCATGTTCTGTGTACTGTGGGAGACCAGATATAGTGAATACAAAGTCCTGGGTTTAGTAACACTTTAAAATAAAGCCCTCCAGCAGTGTGCTGTCACTACTGACATGGCTTCCATCTTCACTCGGTCTTCCTTCTGGGTTTGCGGGCTCCAGCTGTTTGAATGACCGAACTGCTGTGACCTCACTCCCGTGCGTGCACATGGGTGTCAGGGTCTGCGGCACAGAGCTCTCAGTGGACGGAGCTCAGTGTGCATGCATTGGTGACGTCACCAGCTGCTACTAATATAAATAGCTCCTAAACGGTGCACACTCAGGAGATGTTTACTGTGTCTCCTAAGCCTATAATAAGGCTTACCTGTAGGTAAAAATCACTCAGGTAGCTTTACCACGGCTTTAAAATATTGCATAAATATTGTTAAAGTGTATGTTACCCTAAATATTTTTTTTCTATGTGTGTTTTCACACAAGTGTATTTTTTTATATTCTAGTCTCATTTTATGTACTTCTCCCATCTGAAGTACTTGGTTAATCCTACCAGTCACCTATCATCCTTGCTCTAAACTAACCACACAAATCTCAGAAGCTGATCTCTGCCTGCTTGGTCAGTTTATATGCTTTGGCTGGCCATTCAGAGGTACAGGACTTTGTGCAGACACACAGCATGCCTTTATTGGGTAGTCACCATGTCCCCCAGCCAATCACAGTTTGCTGTTATGGATGATATGTTTCTTTAAATGCAACTCTATGGTTCATCTCTGTTGTACTTCTTCCTGTGTGGTGTTTTCCTGTTCCTGCTGCCTCTTACAGTACAATGGCTTGTGCTGTCTCTTTACATATATCACATCAAACATGGTGTCAGAAGATTTCTGGATCCATGCTCTTTCTACACACTTGATGCTGAGAGCCTGCTAGCCTTGATGTGAGTGTTCTTGGAACTGATTGTGCCTCCTAACAATTGCAGTCCTGTCCTGGATGCTGAGTATTTGCAGCAAGGAAAACGGCATCATGGCAGCTAACAGCATTCCACTGCCTGACGCAATGAGGGTGAGTAGAGATGTCAGCAGTAACTGGGACAATTTCAGGGCAGAGTTTGAGGACTACTCCTTAGCCACAGGGTTAAATGAGAAGTCTGCAGCAGTGCAAGCAGCCACACTGAGCAGGGTGATGGGCAGTGAATGCCTCCATGTTTACAAGCATAATCTGAACCTCACAGAGGAGCAAAAGAGTGACGCCAAAACCATTCTGGGTGCATTAGAAGCGTAATGCCATATATGAAAGATATATATTTGGCTGCTGTAAACAAGAAGACTGTGAATCAATAGACAGGTTTGTCACACGGCTAAGAGAAAAAGCTGCAAGCTGTGAGTATGGCTCTCTGAGAGATGAACTTATTCGTGATAAAATAGTTTTGGGTATCACCAGTGAAAGCACACGCCGCCACCTATTGAAGAAACATGATTTAGATCTACAAACAGCAATTGAGATATGTCGCACTGCAGAACTTACTGATAAACGCATGAAAGCTATGAAGCAGGATAAACTGACTGACAATATCAATGCAGCCTCTAAACAGCAGCAAAGCTTCAAAAACCACCAGCATACGTTTCAGCACAAGGGTCACCTACACAACTCACCTGGGAGGAAGCCTGCATCATGCAAGTATTGTGACAATGTGCATGTACGTGAGAAAGAAAAGTGTCCTGCGTATGGGAAAATCTGTACTGCATGTGGTAAAACAAATTACTTTGCAAGAGTGTGTCTCTCCAGTAAAATGGAAGCAAGGAAGCTGCACACAATTGAGCAAATGTCAGATCCTGAGGACGCACACCTGCTTAGCACTGATATGGTTTACTCCTCAGAATGCATTGGTGCTGTAATCACAAAGGGTAAAAAATGGTTTGTAAACCTCAGATTAAACAATATAATCCAACCCTGCCAGCTGGACTCGGGGGGGGGGGGGGGGGCAACGTGTGATGTCATGAGTATAAAGGACAAAATAAAACTGGCACCCAGAGCACCCCTTCAGCCTAGTAGCACCAAACTAAAGTTGTATTCAGGGGAACTAATGGAATCATTGGGGCTATTCCAAACAGAATGCTGCATACGTGATTTTATACACAAACTGAACTTTGAGATTGTTGACGCCGATCAGAAACCGCTATTATCGGGTTCAACATGTGAGCGCCTTGGACTGATGCTGTTCACCATTCCTGCTGAGCTACATAATGTTGATAATCAGCCTGCAAAATCTCTGATTAGGCCACTCACAAAACGGCAAATTCTTCATGTCTACAGTGATGTGTTTGAGGGCCCGATTGTGTCTGTTGCAGGAGAGGTTCGTTTTGAACTTGATCCTACCATTCAACCTGTACAATGTGCCCCACGCAATGTGCCTATCGCCATTAAGCCACAGGTTAAAGCTCAATTAGATAAATATGAAGCTGAGGGTCATCTAACTTACAGTATCAGAGCCTACAGATTGGATCAGTAACATGGTTGTTATCAGAAAGCCTGAGAAGATCAGAATATGCATTGATCCCAAGTTTCTGAATATGGCCCTGAAACGATCACACTACTTAATGCCAACACTTGATGATATTTTGCACAAACTACCTAAAGCACATGTCTTCACGCTTGTTGATGCTAGAGATGCCTTTTTACAGTGCAAACTAGATGAAAAAAGTAGCTACATGACCACGTTCTGGACTCCTTGGGGCAGAAAGAGATGGCTCAAGCTACCATTTGAAGTCTCTGTAGCACCTGAGGTATACCAGCGTAAGCAGCATGAACTATTAGGTGGTCTTCACGGAATTGAGCCAATAGCTGATGACATTCTTATAGTTGGCTGTGGTAATACAGATGAGGAGGCTGAGCATGACCATGATGAAAAGTTAATAGCGCTACTGGATCGTTGTAGGCAGGTGATGCTGAGGCTTAGTGTAAAGAAATTGCAGTTCAAGGTGGAAGAAGTCTGTTTCCATGGACATATCCTGTCTTCACAAGGATTAAAATCTGACCCGGATAAGATTAAAGCAATTGTGGACATGCCACAGTCTGCTGATGCCAAAGCAGTACTGAGATTTATTGGCTTTGTTACATACCTAGCAAAATTCCTGCCATACTTATCTGAGGTGTGTGAGCCATTAAGGTGACTTCTGGACAAAGATGCAGTTTGGCACTGGCTTCCCAAGCATGACCGGGCAGTAGAGGATATAAAACGCTTGGTCACCTCCCGCCAGTGTTAAAATACTATGATGTCGCAAAGTCTGTTACGATACGAAGTGACTCCAGTAAAAATGGTCTAGGTTGTTGCCTTTTGCAGAAAGGTCAGCCAGTTGCATATGCGTCCAGAGCTCTTTCCTCAGCTGAGCAAAATTATGCTCAAATTGAGAAGGAATGTTTAAGCATTGTATTTGCTTGTCAGCGTTTCCATCATTATCTTTATGGACGGAATTCAATTACAGCTGAAACTGATCACAAACCTCTGATAGCCATATTCAAAAAGCCCCTTTTGTGTGCTCCCAAGCGTTTGCAGAGCATGATGCTTACTTTGCAGCATTACAACCTCAATGTTGTCTACAAGCCAGGATGTGAAATGTATATCAGTGATACCCTGAGCAGAGCTACGTCAGATAATGTGGCACCTGGAGGTGAGCATGAGCATCGTACAATTTGTCTGC
Organism: Aquarana catesbeiana; assembly: GCF_042186555.1. Classification (NCBI taxonomy): domain Eukaryota; kingdom Metazoa; phylum Chordata; class Amphibia; order Anura; family Ranidae; genus Aquarana; species Aquarana catesbeiana. The sequence goes on along the minus strand of NC_133326.1, from coordinate 576,674,310 downwards.
TGCAACAGGCACAAAATTTCTTTACTGATATCAATCAAACAGACTATCTTAATGTCACAGATCAGCAACTACATCAACTCATACAGCACACTAACAGTGATGCAACTTTACAAACTTTTTTTTGTAAAAGTTGTCTATTTTGAATGGGTGGCCAGATGAAAAAGAGGCCGTACCTGGAATTGTAAGGGAATACTGGTCCTTTAGAGATGAGATCAGCATACAAAATGTTATCTTGTACAAAAGTCCAAGGGTCATCGTGCCAAAGTCACTGAGAGCAGAGATGTTATTACGCATACACTCCAGCCATATTGGTGGTGAAGCATGCTACAGACAAGCTTGTGATACTCTTTACTGGCCAACATGCATGGTGAAATCAAAGACTTTGTCAGTAATTGTCCCACCTGCAATGAATATGCTCACTTACAACAAAAAGAAACCATGATGTCACATGAGATACCTACACGTCCGTGGCAGATTATCAGTATGGACTTATTTAACTACGCAGGCAAGAAATACCTGCTATTAGTCGATCATTATTCAGGCTTCTGGGAAATAGACCTTCCTCCCAACTTATCCACTGAAGCTACAATTAAGAGGTGCAAGGCTCAGTTTGCACATCATGGCCAACCAGATACAGTGATCTCCGACAATGGTTTGCAAGCCTACAATTAAGAAAATTTGCCACTGAATGGGAGTTTGAGCATGTTACTACCTCACCACGTCATCCACAGGCTAATGGCAAAGCTGAATCAGCTGTAAAGATTGTTAAAAATATATGCAAGAAAGTGATGGTAAAGACCCATGGAAGGTCATTTTACATTGGAGAAACACTCCGACTGAAGGTATGGATAGTAGTCTGATGTCAAGGAGATTAAAGACCTTTTTACCAGTAGCAAATTGGCTGCTTGAACCCTCTGTCATACAAGGTGTTACAGAAAAGTTAAGGATTAAGAGACAAGTGTCAAAGGCACGATATGACACTTCGGCCAGAGATTTGCTAGAATTGAATATTGGGGAACGATATTGGGAAATATTGTGAAAATATTACCTGGAGATCGAACAGGCCGTTGGAGGAACTCTATCGCCGCAATTGAGTGGATTCGAGAGTGGCAGAGCAGCCTGAATCTCAGTATCCCGTTGATAGATCGGAGATCGCCCAGTATCACAAGGACATACTCACCCATTGACAGTGAGGCATGTACAGTGACAATGCCTCATACCAACGGCAATGACAGTTCTTTGCAAGCAAGTATATCCGACAGCTGTCAAGCGCAGAGCATGTCAGTACGTGATGAAAGGGGGCCCAGTAACTTCAGAGAGGTCTAAAGGAATCCTTGTACAAGGGCCAGTCTTCACCCGTAGTGGTAGATATCAAAAACTACCTATGAGACTTAACCTATAGAATGTGTTATTGCTGTGTTTCTTTTGAATTTCACAATGTTCATTTATTAACACTAAAAGGGGGAGATGTTATGGATGATATGTTTCTTTAAATGCAACTCTATGGTTCAACTCTGTTGTACTTCTTCCTGTGTGGTGTTTTCCTGTTCCTGCTGCCTCTTTCAGTAAACATGGCTTCTGTACAGTAATGGCTTGTGCTGTCTCTTTACAAATATCACATGAAACACTTGCCTCTGGCACCCACCCCCTCCCAATCACAGCCTGCCTCTTAATCGCTCCCCCGCCTCAAGCACAGCCTGCATCTTGCCGCTGGCTGAACAGACTATGGATTCAGGCACACTGGGTGTCTGCACAGTGTCCTGTAACCCTTCCCCCTCATTATGAGGAAGATGAGATACTTGACGTTTACTTTTTAATCTTGTAAAAAAGATCATTTCTGAAACTAAGCAAAAGCAGCTATATGGCCTGCAAAGTTTAACTATTAGAAAGTGTCTATAACATTTTATGTTCACAACTAAAGGAGAAGTACAGCCAAAGCTCGTTTGGCTGTACTTGTCCTATGGATCACAGGAGTGCAGTTAGTTTTGCACTCCGGTGACCCGTTTTCAGCAGAGAGAGGGCTGAAGTCCGCTCTCTGCTGACGTCACAAAATCGGTCCAGGCACCGCGTCATCACAACCATGGAGTCAGGATCCACCCTGATCCCTGGACTGGCGAGCTGCTGAGAGCCTGATCCGGCCGCTCCCGCCCCCTCCACAGCCCAGCGCTCCAGTGAGCGAGGAGGGGGCAGAGCAGAGAGCTGGGACTGACAGCAGCTCTCTGCTCGGGGAACTGTGAGAACCGAGTGGTCGGCGGTCTTCGATCGCTCGGTTCTTAGTGTTAGAAGTGCCGGGGGACAGATTCAGTATCTGACTGAAGCTGCACCCACCTAGGTTAGTATGGATAAAAAAACCCCAAAAAAACAAACAAGTTTAACTTGTCCAGTAGACAATGCACAAATGCTTAAAGATCCAACAGATAAAAAGTTGGAATTCTTGTTAAAATCCTCTTTTTCCTTGGCAGGTGTGGTTACTCAACCTGCAGTTGCAGCAATAGGCATCTGTCAGTCACTAAGGGACCAGTTTAGACAGGCCCTTAAAGAGGTCCCTACACACAGGCCCACGATTTGGCCGAACTATCAATGGCGCTATATTTTGTCATAGACGCCATGAAAGACTCTATTCACCAGGCGTCCCACCTTGAGCTTGTGCTGGTACACATGTGTAGGACCCTGTGGTAGAAAAAAATAAAAAAATTTTTTGGTCAACCAAAGCACCTTACAAAAGGCTTCTGACTAGTTTCCCTTTTCATAGGGATCGACTATTTGGGGAGGATTTGGTCAAACATCCAAATGATTTCTAGTGGGAAAGGTACTCTTTTGCCCAAAAGAAATTATAAACGTCCTTCATTTAAACTGACTCCTTCCCCCGCGCCAGGGGCATCTGCCTCTAGGCAGTGGCGACGGCTTCCACCGTCGGACTCTAGAGGAAAGCCTCAGGGTCAGGCCCAGGCACAGAAAATTCAGTCCCTGTATACATGACTGAAAATGCTTTTTCCTCCGCCCTACAGGGCTTAGAAGGAAAATTAGCGACTTTAATCGCATCCGCTATCCAAAAGGATAGGAAGTGTGTTAGATCCCCCTTCCCCACCTTAGACCCCTTATCAAGGGAACAGTGGGTAGAGGATGAGGGATTACCCTCAGATGATCAGGAAGAAAGGTATATCGATTGCTCCTCTGTGGAGGAAACAACGGTAGATGATCCTTTTTCAGCCTCGCAATCTGAGAGATTGCAGGTACAATCTCTTACAGAGATGATTCTTGCCTCTTTCAAGCTACCTCTAGCAGAGTCAGCTGATAGTTCTATTTCTTCTTTAGGTTCCTTAAATCCTTCACAGCCTTTTCAGGCGTTTCCTGTACATGCACAGAAGAGCAAGGTTTGGGGTTTTATTCAACAGACCCATTCTAGATCTAAAGAATCTAAATCCGTTCCTGACGATCTGCTCCTTTCAATGGAGTTGATCAGGTTAGTAGTTTCTATCCTACAAGGAGGAGAACTTCTGGCGTCTATCGACATCAGGGATGCATATCTGCATGTCCCTACATTTTCCGCTCACCAAAGGTCTTTGCGGTTCAAAGTAGAACAACAGCATTTCAGTTTGTAGCCTTGCCCTTCGGGCCAGCTTCAGCATCCCGAGTGTTCACAAAAGTGCTGGCCCCACCTCTAGCCAGGTTAAGGGCACAGGGCATAACAGTCTTGGCGTACCTAGACGATCTATTGCTCATAGACCAATCGATGGCTCGTTTGGAGCAAAGTGTATGCATTACAACAAATTACCTAAAAAAATTGGGTTGGATTCTCAACCTAGAGAAGTCTTCCTTAATACCGTTAAATAAGCTAGAGTATTTTGGTCTGATCATAGATTCAGCCCAGAAAAAGGTGTTCTTGCCTAAGGCAAAAATCAACTCCATACGAGAGCTGGTGCGGATGGTCAGGTCGAAAGGAAATCCCCCAATTCGCCTTTGCATGAGGTTGTTAGAAAAGATGGTGGCTTAATTCAAAGCAGTCCCCTATGCCCAGTTCCATTCGAGACTGTTGCAAAGCAGTATCCTGTCTGCTTGGAACAAAACGATCCAAGCTTTGGACTTGCCAATGTGGCTGTCCCCAAGGGTGTTCCAGAGCCTCAGTTGGTTACTAACCCAGAATCTGCTGAAAGGAAAATCCTTCAGACCAATTATCTGGAAAGTAGTAACGACAGATGCCAGCCTTTCAGGCTGGGGAGCAGTACTAGAGAAGACGACTGTCTAGGGCATCGGTTCTCAACCTGGGGGTCGCGACCCCCTGGGGGGTCGATTGCCGATTCTCCAGGGGGTCGCGGATGCTGGCCGAGATGCTGCCTGAGATGCTGGCCGAGACGGACCCGAAGTTACTGCCGGAGTCCGTCCGTCTCGGCCAGCGAGATGTCACTTCCTGCACAGGAGAGACTGCACGGAAGTGACGTTCCGTCGCCGCCATCTTGGTACTCTCGTCCACAGTAATGCTTAGACTTAGAAGTCGGCAAGCGGACATCTTGTTACACCCACCGAAGTCCGCTTGCTGTGGATGAGTGTACCAAGAGGGAGGCAACGACACACCTGAAGAAGAACACCTGTGTCACTGTGACATCTGGTAAGTCAGACACACAGGAGAAGCTGACAAGATAACATTTTTTTCATTATGTTACTTAACATTTATATATATATATAAACGTATATATATATATATATATATATATATATATATATATATATAAATGTCCCAGTTGGTTCCTCAAAAGTGTTTATTCCGTGCCAGTGCTAGATACATGTTTGGGTGCTATACACTTTGTGTATCTAGCACTGGCACGGAATAACCACTTTTGAGGAACCAACCGGGACGTTTATATATAAATAAGTGGTGGGGGCGCAAACAAACTGAAAAAATCTGAAAATAAAAACCCCCATTAAAACGCTGCAACTGTGCCTTTAAATGCAGCCACTGTGCCCATCAATTGTCGCCACTGTGCCATCAAACGCAGCCACTGTGCCCTTTAATTGTTGCCACTGTGCCAAACACAGCCACTGTGCCCATCAATTGTCGCCACTGTGCCAGCAAACATCGCCACTGTGCAGCCACTGTGCCCATCAATTGTCGCCACTGTGCCCATCAATTGTCGCCACTGTGCCAGCAAACGCCGCCACTGTGCCATCAAATGCAGCCACTGTACTCATCAATTGTCGCCACTGTGCCAGCAAACACAGCCACTGTGCCCATCAATTGTCGCCACTGTGCCCATCAATTGTCGCCACTGTGCCAGCAAACGCCGCCACTGTGCCATCAAATGCAGCCACTGTGCCCATCAATTGTCGCTACTGTGCCAGCAAACGTCGCCACTGTGCAGCCACTGTGCCCATCAATTGTCGCCACTGGGCCCATCAATTGTCGCCACTCTGCCAGCAAACGCCGCCACTGTGCCATCAAATGCAGCCACTGTGCTCATCAATTGTCGCTACTGTGCCAGCAAACGTCGCCACTGTGCAGCCACTGTGCCCATCAATTGTCGCCACTGTGCCCATCAATTGTCGCCACTGTGCCAGCAAACGCCGCCACTGTGCCATCAAATGCAGCCACTGTGCTCATCAATTGTCGCCACTGTGCCATTAAACGCAGGAACTGTGCCCTTTAATTGTTGCCACTGTGCCAAACGCAGCCACTGTGCCCATCAATTGTCGCCACTGTGCCAGCAAACGTTGCCGCTGTGCAGCCACTGTGCCCATCAATTGTCGCCACTGTGCCATCAAACACAGCCACTGTGCCCATCAATTGTCACCACTGCCAGCAACACCGCCACTGTGCCATCAAATGCAGTCATTGTGCCCATCAATTGTCACCACTGTGCCAGCAAACGCCGCCACTGTGCCATCAAATGCAGCCACTGTGCTCGTCAATTGTCACCACTGTGCCATCAAACGCAGCCACTGTGCCATCAAACGCAGCCACTGTGCCATCAAATGCAGCCACTGTGCCCTTTAATTGTTGCCACTGTGCCAAACGCAACCACTGTGCCCATAAATTGTCGCCACTGTGCCAGCAAACGTCGCCACCTGTGCCAGCAAACGCAGCCACTGTGCCCTTTAATTGTTGCCACTGTGCCAAACGCAGCCACTGTGCCCATCAATTGTCGCCACTGTGCCAGCAAACGTCCCACTGTGCAGCCACTGTGCCCATCAATTGTCAGCACTGTGCCAGCAAACGCCGCCACTGTGCCAGCAAACGCGACCAACGAAAATAATTTTACTGTTAGGGGTCCCCACAACTTGAGAAATTTTATCAAGGGGTCACGGCACTAGAAAGGTTGAGAACCACTGGTCTAGGGACAGTGGACAAGAACCGAAAGAACCTTGCCCAACAACATCCTATAGATTCAGGCAGCTCGTCTGGCTCTGAAGGCCATGACTTCCAGGTTAAGGGATTGTCCTGTCAGGATCCAATCCAACAATACCACTGCTGTGGCCTATATCAATCACCAAGGGAGCACCAAGAGTCTCTCAGTGCAGAGAGAGGTGAACCATATTCTAACTTGGGCAGAAAGGAATGTTCTGTGCCTATCAGCAGTCTGCATTCCGGGAGCAGAGGATTGGCAGGTGGACTACTTAAGTCGCCAGCAGTTATTCCCAGGGGAATGGTCTCTTCACCCCAACATTTTTCTGGCTGTTTGCCAAAGATGGGGGACTCCGGATGTAGATCCTCTAGCATCCAGATTCAACATGAAGTTAGTCAACTTTGTGTCCAGGACAAGGGATCCACTCGCATGCGGAACAGATGCGTTGGTGACCCCGTGGGGTCAGTTCTCACTGATCTATGCATTCCCCCCTATTCAGTTGCTACCATGACTTCTTTGCAGAATCAAGCTGGAAAGAAAGACAGTAATTCTGGTAGCACCAGCATGGCCCAGAAGGTCATGGTATGCAGAAATTGTAAAGATGGCAGTGGAGGATCTGTGGTCCCTCCCACTACGGCCAGATCTGCTCTCATAGGGGCCGATATTCCATCCTACTTTACGAACGCTAAATTTAAATGCCTGGCTATTGAAACCCACATTCTGAAGAAACGTGGGCTTTCCGGGTCAGTTATCTCTACTTTGATTAATGCAAGGAAGCCAGCTTCCAGAACTATATATTATAGAGTCTGGAGGGCTTATGTTTCCTGGTGTGAATCCAAGGGTTGGCACCCTCGGAGATATATCATAGGCAGAATTCTTGCCTTTCTACAATTAGGCGTAGAGATGAAATTGGCCTTGAGTACTTAAGGGCCAAGTCTCAGCCTTATCGATCTTATTTCAAAGACCGCTTGCTACACATTCTTTAGTCCGGGGTTTTATGCAAGGGGTGGTGCGGATTAATCCGCCAGTTAAATCACCTTTGAGCCCTTGGGACTTGAACTTGTCAGTGTTACAAAAACAGCCATTTGAACCAATACAGCATATTCCCTTAGTCCTTCTGACAAGGAAGCTGGTGTTCTTGGTTGCTATATCCTCAGCAAGGAGGGTTTCGGAATTGGCTGCTCTTTCGTCTAAAGAGCCATATTTGATTATTCATGAGGACAGAGTGGTGTTACGCCCTCATCCAGACTTTTTGCCAAAAATGGTTTCAGGTTTTCACCTGAACCAAGATATTGTCCTGCCATCGTTTTTTCCAAAACCATGTTCCAGGGAAGAGAAGTCACTACATTTTCTTGATGTGGTGAGAGCAGTGAAAAATCAATTTAAAGACTGCTCAGATTCATAAGACTGATGTCTTATTTATGCTGCCAGAGGATCCCAAGGAAGGACAGGCAGCGTTGAAATCCACTGTCGCTAAGTGGATTCGGCAAGATATAATTCAAACTTATAATTTATGGGGTAAGATTCGCACTCTACCAGGGCGGTTAGTGCTTCTTGGGCAGTGCGTCACCAGGCCTCCATTTTATCAGGTGGATGTAAGGAGGTATGAGGATATCGCCTTCGGGCGCAGTGTGCTGCAGGCAGCAGTATAAGTCCTCAAGTCTGGGGGTATCCTGCGGGTTGTGTCTCCCTCCCCTCAAGTAGCATTGCTATGGGACGTCCCATTAAGTAATTACTTAAGGCTCTGTGTCCCATGATGTACGATAAAGAAAATAGGATTTTTATAACAACTTACCTGTAAAATCCTTTTCTTGGAGTACATCATGGGACACAGAGGTCCCTCTCCTCTTTGGGATTTAAGTATATTGCTTTGCTACAAAAACTGAGGTACTCCTGGAAGGAGGAGGGGGTTATATAGGGGAGTGAACTTCCGGTATTGGGTATACCAGTGTCAACACCTGAAGGTGGCCCATAACCCATTAAGTAATTACTTAAGGCTCTGTGCCCCATGATGTACTCCGAGAAAAGGATTTTACAGGTAAGCTGTTATAAAAATCCTATTATTCTATGAATTTGTTAGCCTGTGCCTCAGAGACAGGGCAGATAACAAAGAAAAAAGTTATTCCTGAGAGATCGAGTACTTCAAAATCCCCCCCCCCCAAAATTATTTATGCTTCCTTACTGAATGGGACTAGGCATCTATTTTATTTCCTTTTTCAGATTTAAGGACAGTCACATTACCAATAATTCCCCACTCCACAAGCCTCGCTAATCACTGTAATCACTGCAAAATGTCAGATTGCTCCTTTCTCAAAAAAGAACAACCTCTCCACAACTTCTAGGAGAACGCAGGAGCGGGGCGATCGCCCACCCACTTAAAGCCTGATTACAAGAATCGCAGCCAGGGAATGACAGCCTGACAACTTGATTTGAGGTTTGGATTCCTCTATCAGTGCTGACAGACAGGAGGAAGCAGAAGCCTATTCAGATCCTGCACAAATGTTTTGATTTGAGTGACAGAATAAATAAAATGTTTGCTCAGGAACGCACTCCGTCAGGAGAATCAGAGTCCCGCCAGTTGCTCATGAATCTTTCATCAATCAGGTGGAAATATGTAATTTATGTAAATTTCCACTAAAGTAGTCATTGGCGTTGCAGAGATAGTTTGTCTCTGAGTGAAGTCAGTGACAAGTCATCTGAAGTGTGTTTGTACAGCATTGCCGTGGCATGTGTTCAGCTACAAGATGCAAAGCTTGATGGTCAGGAGGACAGACAGAGCTGTCATCTGGAAAATTTGTGTACTCTGCTTTTGCTGACATTACGGGAAAAATACTGGTTCACGCAATGCAATATTTTTTAATATCAGAATGTTTTGGAACCTACATACAGACATGGATCATGTCATTCCCAATGTTCTTTTAAAATGTGCTATTCTCACTGGGTAAGATAAAGACCAACTCATCTTTCAGTTTAAATCAGCAAAATACATTTCAGGTGTATCTATGAACAATATTCAAACTTTTAAAGTTTATTTTCTTAAAAAGCAACCACGTTTCTTTAGGTAAGTTGCCCCAGGATCCCACATGTCTTGATTATTGGTAGTGAAGGCCCTCAATAATCTTTCTAAGTCAATAAATTGTCTTTTGAGGGGCCTATTCATACCTAGCAATTAAAACCTAGATGGCTGTTTCAACAGTTCTCAATTTTTCAAATATACAGTAAAAGGTGCAATGAAGATATTCAAATGGAAGTAACCCAGAAAACCCAATCATTTTCCAGTTTAGTGTGCCAACAAAAAAATAATTGGTAATTCGTTATTTTGAGTAGACTTTATGTCTAAGCTTTAATATATGTGATATTAAACTGATATTAGATACATTTATGATTCTGATGAAAACCATATATATTCTATTTGTCAGCTCCACAATGTTAACCTTGCCCTGGATCTCCTTACGGATGGAGGGATCCTAACAAACCCAGTGGACCCTGCAGGTCAGTGTTGCACATGCACTATATATATTCCAATCATCCAATGTGTATGCATTTATATTCCTTTAAATTTACAAAACAAAGAATCAACCAGTCTGTTACCTCCAAACCATAGCTGACTGATAAGCATAGGCTTTACTAGCTAATAAAGCGGAAGTCCGCCCACCGCTGCAAGAATTAAAAGCCAGCAGCTACACAAACTGCAGCTACTGGCTTTTAATAATAGGACACTTACCTTAGTCCAGCGATGTTGGCACCACAACTGATGTTTCCATCAGCTGTCGGGTGCTGCCGCCGCCAGTGTGGGTAAGGGAACCCGGCAGTGTAGCCTTACGGCTTCACGCCGGGAACCCTACTGCACAAATGCGAGAGGCCCCTACTTGCCTGGCAACAGGGGGAGGATCGGTGACGTCAATAGCCACGGCTGTGGCTCCCAGAAGTGGGAACAGTATACCTGTCAAAGACAGGTATTCTGTCCCCCCCTCCCCCCCGAAAGGTGCCAAATGTGGCACCGGAAGGGGAAGGAGACAAATGAGCGGAAGTTCCACTTTTAGGTGGAACTCCGCTTTAAACCACATGGCTTGAATAACAGCTGAAAAATTGAAAACACTTTGCCATTCCCAGGTAGACCAGTAAATATTACATAATCCCTATTAATTAGATTACCCTGTCCCTGGAGGTCTAATGGGAAATACATTGCCCATTTCCTGAAAGGCCAAATTATATAATACACTCCTTATTAGCTGATAAAGCCTATGCTAACCAGTCAGTTATGGCTTGGAGGTAACAGGTCTCTGGTGGCTCAGTGAAAAGAATATTCCCAGTTCCTGATAACCCAGTACCAGATACACAATACCGTTCCTAGTAGAAAATGTACAGTTCTTTCCTTGATAACCACTGCTTTTCTAGTCTCTAGTGACCAAGTAAAAGGTATATTGTTCTTAGTTGATCACTGATGTGCCAGTCCCCATTGACCAAGTGGAAAGCAAGCTGTCCTTAGATGATCACTGGTTCGCTAGTCCCTGGTAACCAAATGGAAATTATACTGACCTTCATTGTATTTACAGTCTCTGGAGACCAAGCGGAAAGTATACTGACCTTCATCGATTCACTATTTTGCCAGTCCTTATAAACCAAATGGAAAGTATACTTGTTCTTAGTTGACTACAGTTTTGACAGTCTCTGGTTAACACAATGGAAAGTATACTGCCCTTGATTGAACATTGTTTTTCCAGTTCCTGGAGACAAAGTGGAAAGTATACTGACTTTTAGTGATAACTGTTTTGCCTGTCCCTATTGACAACGTGGAAGTATACTGTTCTTGGTTGACCACTGTTTTGCCAGTCACTGGTGATCAAGTTGAAAATATATTGTCCTTGGTAAACCACTGTTTTTCAATGTCTGGTGACCAAGTGGAATGTACTGTATACTGTCCTTAGTTGAACACTGTTTTGCCTGTCCCCATTGATAAAGTGGAAGTATACTGTTGTTGGTTGACTGCTGTTTTGCCAGTCACTGGTGGTCAAGTGGAAAGTATATTTCCCTTGGTAAACCACTGTTTTTCAATGTCTGGTGACCAAATGAAATGGACTGTATACCGACCTTAGTTGAACATTGTTTTACCAGTCCCTGGTGACTAAGTGGAAAATACTCTGTCCTTGGCTGACCACAATGGGGACCCCATGGAAAGTGTACTGTGCTTAGTTGGTCATTGGGCACTGGAAAACCAGTGATCAAGTGGAAAGTACAGCAAATTGCCCTTAGTTGACCACTGTTTTGCCAGTACCTGGTGAGCGAGTGAATGGTATACTGTCCTGAGCTGACCACAGTTTTGCCAGTCTCTGAAAGTATACCTTACAAATAATGCAATTATTCAAAGGTTTTGTGGAACAGATATTCCACGGTAGAACTGAAAAATATATTGCTTAATCCCTTGTAGCCCAGTAGAAAAAAATCAGTACCATATGAATTAATTGAAAATGTATTGCTAAAACTTAGAACGTTGTGGAAAACGAGTAGACAATATCAAACTAAAAATGTAGTGCCAGGCCCTCATAGATGCATGTAGACATATACTTTTCCCTCTCAGTTTGCTTAACTTGGCATTGTCCTTGTTATCAGTTGTACATATAAAGGACCTGCATATAAATATACCACTTTAGGGAGAAATATTTTACTAAAGCTTGAAGCACTTTAAGTCTACTGTAAAACCATAAAGTACATTCCAAAATCTCATAGCAGTCATCAAAATAATAAAAATGTTCTAAAATAGATAAGTTATCATCAATAACATTTTACATTCAATTATAAATTTATTTTTTATCTTGTCTGATACTTTTCTGTTTTCTGCCATCTCCAGAGATTGTGAACAGAGATTTAAAAACCACCCTGCGAGTTTTGTACAGCCTGTTCCTCAAACACAAAAACATGCTGAAATCTTCATGAAAAAAAGAGGATTTGGACGAAGCAGAGTCAACTGGAGCCCAGCTGAGCCAAGGATGAAAACAGAATTGATTACAAAAAATGTATATATATATATTTTTATTCTCTGCACATCTATATTTCTAAATATAAAATAAAGCACAATTAAGGTTAGTGTTTATTTTATTTTCAAGAGTCAGAGATAGTTTTATAGCTATCAAGAATGATCTGTGGGTTTACAGCATCGGTCTCTGCCATGTCTCAGCTGAACTAAGCGTATATATAAAAATACATTTTGTTGTTAAAATAAATAGGACAACAGCTGCAGAGCTAGAGATTGTTCAATATGCTGCATTATGAAGCAACTAAATCTATTTTTACCCTATGTCTTGATAAAATATATGAATCTCACACATAAAAGTAAAAAGAAACCTACGCTTAAAGGAAAACTATACTTTGAACCATAGAGAGTATCAGCATGAAATAAATGCAGGCATCTAGAGGTGCCCGCACATACTGTGAGATTTTCCCTTTGTGCTCTGGGAGCCTCAAAATCCAGGGCGCACTCTCATGCAAATCTTGACAGCTCTTAAAGCTAAACGCCAGGCAAGCAGCGAATTACACAGATAGCATACAAGGTTTGTATGTCTGTCCATTCAGTCCTGAGATTTGCACAGCTGTGCCACAGAGCTCAACTCTGTCTGGCAGGAGAGAAGACCTCAGTTATTCTCTGCCGCAGCTAGGTTATACTTACAGATCTTGTCCCTCCCCCAGCCTGTGACTGGCCAGTGATCGGAGAAGCACCAGGCTGGTGAGTTCATCTCTCTGTCACTCTACACTTTCTTCCTTTCATGCACGGTACTTACAGCAGCCCATCTTAGCTGCTTTTCCCTCCCCAAGTCTGATCTCTGCTGATCTCTGGATTAATACCAGGTAAAATTCTGATACACAGACTACTTGCATTGAAAAATGGGTTACAGAACACATTCCCTTTTCCATTACATAGGGGAAGGAAGCAGTGGCGGCCAGTGGAAATTCTTTTTGGTGGGGGCGGCAAACAGTCATACAGTATATGCATGAATCTATTCATTGCATATTGGGGAGCCTGGGCGCTCCTAATGGACGGGCCACCCCTGGAAGGGAGGTGTTCTGTAGTTAACAGAAGTGAATTATGAAGGTCTGAAAGAAGCTGTATTTTGTATTTTGAGTTTACTGTATTTCTGGCAGGACCAGCATTTTTTTTTTTGCAATTAACAAATATAAAAATGCTGAGCAATAAAAAAAAAAAATACTGCAGCCAGCAATCATGTACGTTGCAATAGGCATCCGGAATGGGACAGATCGTTCATTTCATTTTGGGTGACCTGATTTATTTTAAGGCACCGACTGCATAGCATGGCCATGTCAGGTAGCTGGAGGGCACTTACAAGCAGACCAAAAAGGAGCAAATAATAGAAGTCCATTATGAGGGCTTATGACAGACTTAACCAGGACAGGGCTTTTGGAGGGGACTGCAGGGTAGCCTCTTGCCTACTGACTATGGGCCCTGGCTTTTGAGGGGGCTCTATTCTTTGGGAGATGTGTGCCTGGGGGACCTTTGGAGTCGTTTTGCTTTATGTTCGCGGCCATGTCTCCCTAAAACACAACTAGAACCTAGGAACCTAGGACCTTGATACAGCTTGGGGTAACTGTGTTTAGTTGGGGTATGAAATCAGCAGCCCAAGCTAGTCTTGGCTGCTTCAACCCCTCCTAGACTGAGAAACTCACAGCAAAAGATTATAATCCATTCAAACAACCTGATTCAGGTGTCTCCTGCTGCTTTGTGTAAATCTTTTTATCCAGTACTTACAGGTAAAGGGTTGAATTCAGGCCACTGAGACATTGAGACTGTTTGTTTGCAAAAGAACTTTAGCATCATCACTGAAAACATTGTGTGAATATTTACTTTAATATTCCAATTTATGTGGAAAGCATCTGTACATGATTGGGTATTCAAAGTGAAGAGGAATGTGCTTTTTACGTGATTGGATAATTTATTTAAATATTCACACAATTTTGAGAACTTCTTTAGTAAATCAGCCTCTTTGTCTTTTCAAACCTTGACTTTGTATTCGCATTTCGTCTAGCAGAAAATAAAGTAAAGCAGATGCCCTCTCTTGATCATTTGAAACCAAGAAATGACTGGAATCCCAAACCCACCTGTGTCATAGAACCAGTCCTTATTCTTCCAGAGACCCCCATTTTGAGGAACCAAATGCCATCAAGTACAACTTTTGTTTCACTTTTGGCAGGCACAAGGGGGTTTGCACTGAGTTTCTGCCTCCACTGGTCAGGTCTGCTGTTCTTAAATGAGTGCCCCAGCCATCTCATTGGCCTAAACACAATGTGTAGAAGGGACAAACCAGCATGCCTCTGACATCCCTAGTGGCAGATATGACTTTTGCCTAATGCACAGGAACACACACCCTAAGCAAAAAAGTTAGTGATGACCTTGGCCTGTATTCAGGATTCTGTCGTTCTTTCTCCATTACTTGTCCTCATCTCTGCCTGAACTCATCCTGCCCTGAATTCATGTAACAATACTCTTTTAGAGTTCCTACCAGGACTTTCCATAGTACTCACACAATTCCTGCAAGAACCTCCAGATTTCACTAAAACGGCACTGGGCATGTACTTTGACAAAAAAGGTATTTAAGCTCCAGCCTTTTAAGTGGCTAATGCTGTGTCTTATTGCCAGCTATCTGTTATGCAACAAGCTATGATACTTCCTGATTGTCTTCCTTGTTACTGGCCTGGATTGTCCTGACTTCTTTCATGCCTCCTGCCTACCCATGATGTCTGCCTGGACCTGACTACTACATCTCTGCTTGGACCTGACTACTTCTCTGCCTAGTGTTTCATGCACAGTCTCCACACCATAGCAGTTCTGTTTCAGCTGCCCCATGGAAGGGCAATTTTGCGGGTTTTTGATATCTTGGAGTGAACAAAACTGGAACCACAAGGGTGTCTGGCCCATCTCCAACATCAGGAGCTCTCGTGAAGACCAACTGAAACTTAGATTTTTGTGCCTCAGGTGAGGCAGCGTCACCTACCAGGGAACTCCATAACATTTCAGCTTGATCATAGACCATGCTCTTGTTTGTTAAATTGATGATTAAAGTGGTTTTAAACCCAAAACCAAAAATGTTATGATTTGCATTTTGATTACTATTCCTTAAATATAGTGGCTGCAATTGATTCTGTTTTCTAGGCCTTTATATTGTCACCTGGTGATCTGGCCAGTAACATACTTTCTGTCTTAGTGTGTCTCCACTCCACTGGAGGAGCATCAGAGACAGCGTTGAACAGCAGCATTTTTAGACTTGGGGGAGGGCAATGTTAGAAGCACTGCCAGCTTTAGATGAACTTGACCAACAAATTAAAGCCAAACTCCAGCTAACACAGTTTATTTCTTTTGGGATAAAGGTTTCACATTAATTAATAAAGATGGCCATTGTAAGCACCCCTGTCAGTGGTAAACCCTCCATCTGCCACTTTTGCTGGGCGGCTTGGTGTGTTAAAGGAAGCTGAAAACGAACAAACTTAAACTGGCCTTACACTTGTAACACTACCCCCGGAGGGGCTGCTTAAAATGACCAGGTTTCCCTTGCTAAAGTACAGAGAATGCCAGATCCAAACACAGGTCTAAGCACACTGACACATGTAGGTTCAGTCCAGGGGATGTTTTTTTCTGCATTTATTACAGAAAATGTGAACAGGAGAGGGGTATGGGTGCAGGATACTCTAAAATGTTAGGAGAATTTAGCAAGAGGGCAAACTTTAGACAAAATCCTCTTGTAACGGCCTTTGCTAGAGGTAAGAGAGAATGGCAACCTGATCTGGAGCTCTATGTCTCAGTCCTTACAGCAACATCTGGCACTTACATCCTCTGTGTACATACACACCTGGGATCCATAATCAAAGTCCTTCTTATAAGGTCCAAGGACAGCTGTCTGTCACCCAGGCTCCCTGCGGCACTCCAGTGAGGAAGAAAAGGGGTCATTGTTCAAACCAGCCTCAAAAGGTGATATCCTCCAGCAAATATCCTTAAGTCAAGCTTCCTTCGAGCCCTCAGCTAAGCACAAGCTAAAGGCTGAGCATCCCTTCTCAGTAATACACAGTGGCTGCCTCCCAGGGGGCAGCAGTTCCAGGAGAATAGCCCTCCTGAACAGGCCTCTTGAACATTTATCGTCTCCCCAGCCACCTTCTGGGTGCCCTTCCTAGGGATTGGCTGAGGTTCCATAAATATTCATAACGCAGTGCTTTACCCTCCTACTCTATTTTCTGGAAGCTTCTTCCAGAAGCAGGCAGAGGTAATCAACCACCAAGTTTATGGAAACCTGGTCAGATCAAAAATCAGATCACCACTCTACTGAATACAGTGGAGCCAAACAACTAATTTAGTCTAATTAGGGCAGGGAGCTACACACTGATAGTAAAACAATTAATAGTTTCATCCATCTACACTATACAGTGAGGATGGATCTCCAACGGCAACTAATACAAGCTCTTTGGACAAGGCCCCCACTGGGCAGATTTCATACAGCATATGACCAGCTTTACTGGCTGGATCAACAGGCGAAAGCTACAATATATCAAATTTTGTGTTTTTGAGTTTAATACCACCTTAATTTCTATTATCTGCCTGCATAGCAGTCGTGGGCTGCAATATTGGAACTTTATGAAATTTATGCTTCATTGAACAGAGTTTTGGTGAAGGTTGAATGTGCTTTAGACTATACATCTGAGCAGATGTTAAGCTAAAGACAAAGAAGGTTCACACACACACTCATAATACTCTGGCTGTACCTATGGAATGGATTCACGCCATTATCTTTTTTTTTCCTGTTTTAATTTGTCCTGTCTGTTCAAGGCCTAGTTTTCCTGATAGTCGCACCAGTAAGGTTAATTTTGTCTAACAGAGAACAGGGAAACCCTGCCAGGGCCTGACAGTACTGATTAGTAGATGGCTCTCAGTCTGTGGACTGCATAGAACAGTCAACTTCATATTCATGGACTGCGAAACGCAGACAAAAGACAGTCCGACGTCTCTAAAAATAGAGTGGTGACATTTACATCTGAAACTCCATACGTGCCAGAGAGGGATCCATCCCCATCTGCTATTCATTAGATTATAATTCTGCCTGACAAAACAGGAGTCTTTTATTTATTCTATTTATTTGGTTGGTTACAATAATGAGATGCTCCTATTTCAACTCACTAGTGTCACACATGCAAGTTATTTTATTAAAGCAGTTGAACGAGCCATTAGGAGAGCAACCAATGAGATTTACGTTTAATGATGTTGGGTCACTGAAACCTACACTCAGTGGTCACTTATAAACCTCATTACTGCATATAGCCAAACAGCAAATTATGTGGCCAAAACTCGATACTAGCATGCAGACAAGGTCAAGAGGCTTCATTCTTGTTTTACTAAGTACCGTCAAAATAATTCCATTTGGGATAGCATAAGGATTGGGTAAATTTGTCAGGTTTTTTTTTTTCCATCTGTGTTCTATTTGAGAGAATTCTCTTTATTTCCTCTTCTGTATGCACAACTACTCTTCCGAGTGACCCCATACCCCCCTTTATTACTGATCTGGTGAAGACTCAAACATTTGCATTTCTATCATTTCCGCACAGGTGACATTGGTCAGTAGAACAGAATGAGTAAATCTGTCTAATGGGGAAACAGGCAGCAATAAAAACCCTGGGAAGTGGAAGAAATGTGTTGGGCGTTGGATCTCTTAAAGCAGTAGATGTTCTCAGTCATTTGTTAAAGT
This sequence comes from Aquarana catesbeiana, assembly GCF_042186555.1. Lineage (NCBI taxonomy): Eukaryota > Metazoa > Chordata > Amphibia > Anura > Ranidae > Aquarana > Aquarana catesbeiana. The sequence goes on along the minus strand of NC_133326.1, from coordinate 576,656,237 downwards.
GGACCATTTTATGCCTTATGCTGCTAGCATTAGTAAATAGTTAGGAAAGTATATAAAATTTACTTGTTTTAAACTCTTTTTTTACGCTTCTTCAGTTACTTCCTGGTTTCTGGCCTAGGCAAATTATGTCATACATCCCAGGAGTCTTCAGGAGGGAAGGAGGGATTTTCTCAGCTAAGCACACCCTCCTGACTGCATGGTTGAGCAAAGCACAGATGGATTCCAGGAAGTGAAAGCTACATGAATTTTCTGCCTCTACTCAGGATGGCTAAAATAGAGGATACAAAAAGAGGAGGTCAGTTAGAGAGACCCAGGCTGGTCGGATGAAGATGTGGAAGAGCACCACTGGCCCCACACCTTAAGAAATGGGAGTCATGGAGGATACTAATCATTTTTTGTTAATCATGAGAGTCATTAACCACTTAAGGACCGCCGATTTACATCGGCAAGGCGGCACGGGCAGGCAGAATCACGTACATATACGTGATCTGCCTCCCGCGGGTGGGGGTTCCGATCGGACCCCCCGGTGCCCGAGGCAGTCCTCTTTTGTCCCCCGGCGATCGGAGGTGAGGGGGAGGCCATCCATTCGTGGCCCCCCCCCTCGCGATCGCCGCCGGCCAATCAGAACATTCCTTTGCTGCTGTATGCTAAACAGCAGCAAAGGAAAAGATGTCATCTCTCCTCGGCTCGGTATTTTCCGTTCCGGCGCCGAGGAGAGAAGACATCAATGTGAGTGCACAAACACACACACACATACAGTAGAACATGCCAGGCACACAAAACACCCCCGATCGCCCCCCGATCACCCCCCAATCACCCCTCCCCCCCCCCCCCCGTCACACTGACACCAAGCAGTTTTTTTTTTTTTTTTCCTGATTGCTGCATGGTGTCAGTTTGTGACAGTTACTGTGGTAGGGCAGTTAGTGTTAGCCCCCTTTAGGTCTAGGGTACCCCCCTAACCCCCCCAATAAAGTTTTAACCCCTTGATCACCCCCTATCGCTGTATTAGTGTCCCTGATGACGCTAGTTAGGGACGTAAATATTTATTTTCGCCGTCAGCGTTTTATAGCGACAGGGACCCCCATATACTACCTAATAAATGTTTTAACCCCTTGATTGCCCCCTAGTTAACCCTTTCACCACTGACCAATGTATAAGTGTTACGGGTGACGCTGGTTAGTTCGTTTATTTTTTATAGTGTCAGGGCACCCGCCGTTTATTACCGAATAAAGGTTTAGCCCCCTGATCGCCCGGCGGTGATATGCGTCGCCCCAGGCAGCATCAGATTAGCGCCAGTACCGCTAACACCCACGCGCGCAGCATACGCCTCCCTTAGTGGTATAGTATCTGTACGGGTCAATATCTGATCCGATCAGATCTATACTAGCGTCCCCAGCAGTTTAGGGTTCCCAAAAACGCAGTGTTAGCGGGATCAGCCCAGATACCTGCTAGCACCTGCGTTTTGCCCCCTCCGCCCAGCCCAGCCCACCCAAGTGCAGTATCGATCGATCACTGTCACTTACAAAACACTAAACGCATAACTGCAGCGTTTGCAAAGTCAGGCCTGATCCCTGCGATCGCTAACAGTTTTTTGGTAACGTTTTGGTGAACTGGCAAGCACCAGCGGCCTAGTATACCCCGGTCGTAGTCAAACCAGCACTGCAGTAACACTTGGTGACGTGGCGAGTCCCATAAATGCAGTTCAAGCTGGTGAGGTGGCAAGCACAAGTAGTGTCCCGCTGCCACCAAGAAGAAGACAAACACAGCCCCGTCGTGCCCATAATGCCCTTCCTGCTGCATTCGCCAATCCTAATTGGATACCCACCACTTCTGCAGCGCCCGTACTTCCCCCATTCACATCCCCAACCAAATGCAGTCGGCTGCATGAGAGGCATTTTCTTTATGTCCTCCCGAGTACCCCTACCCAGCGAACCCCCCCAAAAAAGATGTGTCTGCAGCAAGTGCGGATATAGGCGTGACACCCACTATTATTGTCCCTCCTGTCCTGACAATCCTTGTCTTTGCATTGGTGAATGTTTTGAACGCTACCATTCACTAGTTGAGTATTAGCGTAGGGTACAGAATTGCACAGACTAGGCACACTTTCACAGGGTCTCCCAAGATGCCATTGCATTTTGAGAGACCCGAACCTGGAACCGGTTACAGTTATAAAAGTTAATTACAAAAAAAAGTGTAAAAAAAAAAAAATATATATATATTAAATAAAAAAAAAAATAGTTGTCGTTTTATTGTTTTCTCTCTCTCTATTCTTCTCTATTGTTCTGCTCTTTTTTATTGTATTCTATTCTGCAATGTTTTATTGTTATGTTTTATCATGTTTGCTTTTCAGGTATGCAATTTTTTATACTTTACTGGTTACTGTGTTTTATTTTTAACCATTTTTTTGTCTTCAGATACGCCATTCACGACTTTGAGTGGTTATACCAGAATGATGCCTGCAGGTTTAGGTATCATCTTGGTATCATTCTTTTCAGCCAGCGGTCGGCTTTCATGTAAAAGCAATCCTAGCGGCTAATTAGCCTCTAGACTGCTTTACAAGCAGTGGGAGGGAATGAACCCCCCACCGTCTTCCGTGTTTTTCTCTGGCTCTCCTGTCTCAACAGGGAACCTGAGAATGCAGCCGGTGATTCAGCCAGCTGACCATAGAGCTGATCAGAGACCAGAGTGGCTCCAAACATCTCTATGGCCTAAGAACCTGGAAGGTACGAGCATTTCATGACTTAGATTTCGCCGGATGTAAACAGCGCCATTGGGAAATTGGGAAAGCATTTTATCACACCGATCTTGGTGTGGTCAGATGCTTTGAGGGCAGAGGAGAGATCTAGGGTCTAATAGACCCCAATTTTTTCAAAAAAGAGTACCTGTCACTACCTATTGCTATCATGGGGGATATTTACATTCCCTGAGATAACAAAAAAAATGTTTAAAAAAAAAAAATGAAAGGAACAGTTTAAAAATAAGATAAAAAAGCAAAAAAATAATAAAGAAAAAAAAAAAAAAAAAAAGCACCCCTGTCCCCCCCTGCTCTTGCGCAAAGGCGAACGCAAGCGTCGGTCTGGCGTCAAATGTAAACCGCAATTGCACCATGCATGTGAGGTATCACCGCGAACGTCAGATCGAGGGCAGTAATTTTAGCAGTAGACCTCCTCTGTAAATCTAAAGTGGTAACCTGTAAAGGCTTTTAAAGGCTTTTAAAAATGTATTTAGTTTGTCGCCACTGCACGTTTGTGCGCAATTTTAAAGCATGTCATGTTTGGTATCTATGTACTCGGCCTAAGATCATCTTTTTTATTTCATCAAACATTTGGGCAATATAGTGTGTTTTAGTGCATTACAATTTTAAAAAGTGTGTTTTTTTCCCCAAAAAATGCGTTTGAAAAATCGCTGCGCAAATACTGTGTGAAAAAAAAATGAAACACCCATTTTAATCTGTAGGGCATTTGCTTTAAAAAAATATATAATGTTTGGGGGTTCAAAGTAATTTTCTTGCAAAAAAATATAATTTTTTCATGTAAACAAAAAGTGTCAGAAAGGGCTTTGTCTTCAAGTGGTTAGAAGAGTAGGTGATGTGTGACATAAGCTTCAAAATGTTGTGCATAAAATGCCAGGACAGTTCAAACCCCCCCAAATGACCCGATTTTGGTAAGTAGATACCCCAAGCTATTTGCTGAGAGTCATGTCGAGTCCATGGAATATTTTATATTGTGACACAAGTTGCGGGAAAGAGACACATTTTTTTTTTTTTTTGCACAAACTTGTCACTAAATGATATATTGCTCAAACATGCCGTGGGAATATGTGAAATTACACCCCAAAATACATTCTGTTGCTTCTCCTGAGTACAGGGATACCACATGTGTGAGACTTTTTGGGAGCCTATCCGCGTACGGGACCCCGAAAACCAAGCACGGCCTTCAGGCTTTCTAAGGGCGTAAATTTTTGAATTCACTCTTCACTGCCTATCACAGTTTCAGAGGCCATGGAATGCCCAGGTGGCACAAAACCCCCCCAAATGACCCCATTTTGAAAAGTAGACCCCAAGCTATTTGCTGAGAGGTATAGTGAGTATTTTGCAGACCTCAATTTTTGTCACAAAGTTTTGAAAATTGAAAAAAGAAAAAAAAAAGTTTTTTCTTGTCTTTCTTCATTTTCAAAAACAAATGAGAGCTGCAAAATACTCACCATGCCTCTCAGCAAATAGCTTGGGGTGTCTACTTTCAAAAATTGGGTCATTGGGGGGGTTTTGTGCCACCTGGGCATTCCATGGCCTCCGAAACTGTGATAGGCAGTGAAGAGTGAAATCAAAAATTTACACCCTTAGAAATCCTGAAGGCGGTGATTGGTTTTCGGGGCCCCGTACGCAGCTAGGCTCCCAAAAAGTCCCACACATGTGGTATCCCCATACTCAGGAGAAGCAGCTAAATGTATTTTGGTGTGCAATTCCACATATGCCCATGGCCTGTGTGAGCAATATATCATTTAGTGACAACTTTGTGCAAAAAAAAAAAATTTGTCACTTTCCCGCAACTTGTGTCAAAATATAAAATATTCCATGGACTCAACATGCCTCTCAGCAAATAGCTTGGGGTGTCTACTTTCCAAAATGGGGTCATTTAGGGGGGTTTTGTGCCATCTGGGCATTTTATGGCCTCCGAAACTGTGATAGGTAGTGAGGAGTGAAATCAAAAATTTACGCCCTTAGAAATCCTGAAGGCGGTGATTGGTTTTCGGGGCCCCGTACGCGGCTGGGCTCCCAAAAAGTCCCACACATGTGGTATCCCCGTACTCAGGAGAAGCAGCTGAATGTATTTTGGGGTGCAATTCCACATTTGCCCATGGCCTGTGTGAGCAATATATCATTTAGTGACAACTTTTTGTAATTTTTTTTTTTTTGTCATTATTCAATCACTTGGGACAAAAAAAATTAATATTCAATGGGCTCAACATGCCTCTCAGCAATTTCCTTGGGGTGTCTACTTTCCAAAATGGGGTCATTTAGGGGGGTTTTGTACTGCCCTGCCATTTTAGCACCTCAAGAAATGACATAGGCAGTCATAAACTAAAAGCTGTGTAAATCCCAGAAAATGTACCCTAGCTTGTAGACGCTATAACTTTTGCGCAAACCAATAAATATACGCTTATTGACATTTTTTTTACCAAAGACATGTGGCCGAATACATTTTGGCCTAAATGTATGACTAAAATTGAGTTTATTGGAGTTTTTTCATAACAAAAAGTTGAAAATATCATTTTTTTTCAAAATTTTCCGTTTATAGCTCAAAAAATAAAAACCGCAGAGGTGATCAAATACCATCAAAAGAAAGCTCTATTTGTGGGAAGAAAAGGACGCAAATTTCGTTTGGGTACAGCATTGCATGACCGCGCAATTAGCAGTTAAAGCGGCGCAGTGCCAAATTGGAAAAAGTCCTCTGGTCCTTAGGCTGCATAATGGTCCGGGGCTGAAGTGGTTAAGGTGCTCTTCACCTCTGCAAACAAAACCGTCTGCTTTTTCCAGGCCCTTGCAATCACACACTTGGCAGCGATAAACAAATAGATGGCCAATTTCTGTTGATAGGAGAAAGGACCCAGGATCGGACAGTGGAGTAAGGCCAACTTGGCATCTTTGCAGATAGGCACATGGAAGAGGGTAAACAGAAGGCCAAACACCCTCGACCTAAACCCCACCAAGCGGCAGTGAGGTGTTTTTTCAATGTGATTTCTCAGCAAAATAAAGCATGGAAACATGGATGGGTGGGTGAGTTTGGTTTGAAAATTAAAAATTAATTAAACAGCATTTTTGTTTGTAGTGCTCAGATGTAGTAAAGTTCCACTTTAAGCAGTGTAGAGGTAATGATTCCCCTTGGTCAGCTCTCTCTGGAGTGGCGGCCAAAGGTTGGCTCTTTGCTCGAGTAGGGACTTTGTAAAAGTAGGAAAGAGCAGAAAATATAAAGTCTAGATTCAATTTTATTCAACATGCTTTGAGAGTTCAAAGGGTCCCTCTTCATCTGGTCCTGCTTTACAATGTCTTTCCAGCCTGGAAGTGAGGAGGACTCTCTAACAGCAACACAAACAGAAACCATTGAAAGCAGGACAGGAAGTGATGGAAAGCTCTCTAAAGGAGCCCTAGATAGCAGTAAACGAGAAAAAGGTTCTAATCTTCCTCTCTTAAAGTTTTGACATATGCTTTGAAAGTAAACAAAATCTCTTATATCACCATGTTTAAACACAAACCAATGTGTTAATACCTACATATACATAAAAAACAATGTATCTTGTGTTAACAAACAATTATGGTGTTCCTGCAGCCTCTTATTTAATACATTCTAATACATTGAGAAATCTTAAAAATATATATAGATTTCAGGGGCTCTGAGAGTCTCGAGTTCAGTTACATAAAAGTGAAAAAATAAACCGTCCCACTGGAAATATAATAAAAATAAGTGTGATAAAAGTAGGTTTCACAAAAGTCCCATGTGCAATTCAATCTCTTTGCAAATCACCAATTAAAGTGCTCCACCGATCCCCTTTGTATGTCAAACTCACCAGAGGGATCTACCAGAGGGACGAATGTTTGGCAAATATTGCTTGGGTGTATGTTAATCACAATGTTTCATTTGACTGCTGGAAGGTCTGAGTATTACCAGCACTTCATCTTCATAAATAAAAAAATGCTCCCATAGTGCATTATCGTAACAAAAGTTTAAATTAATTTAAAACAAAATCCTCCTCACAAACGAGTTAGAAATACAAGCATGTCTTGTCACAAGATCACGTAACACTTCTTAAACCTCAAACGTCCCCACGCTTTCCCATGGGCCTGTCTCGGCATCTCACCCAACACCAGATACCTCTGGGCTCACGGTCACTGCTGGAATGGCGCGTGACGTCACCGATAGTCACTGTGTAGCTGCGCCTTGACTCGTTTCCCCTTGAGCATTTCGTCCACTGACTTCTTCAAAAGGGAAAAAGTAAAGTGTTCGTTTCAATAAATTGTATTGAATACTGTAAACATTCAATGATACAAAGCAGCAAAGCAAAATAGTGAGATGTTATTCCAGGCTTCTTGTTGATGGATATATCTCCTGGGTTTCAAATATCAGTTAATCGAAGTTCAGGGGTTCCTGAGGGAGTGTTTGCTTAGATAGATACTGCTCCTTGTATAAAATTGTCGCTAGGTGAAAGTGGGAAGTCGGAGTAAAAGAATAGGAGAGTATTGGAAGTAATAGAAGGCTCTAAAAAGCAGGGCTCATTCACATTGTTGGCTGAGGGGCAGTAAAACCCTGTGGTTGAGCCCAAGTTATTGCCACCCCACCCAACCACTCTCCCTCTAGCTGCAGAAGCAGCGGTTGGTACAAATTCCGTGACCACCATGCTTTGCTTCACAGCCAAGGCAGAAATGATACCCCCTGACACTTTTGGCGCAAAGTGAATTGGGCTGCTCATCGAGCTATGCATGACGTGCTGGTGCAGGATTCAAGGGGTTAAAGCAGCTGTCAAATGCGGATTGCTCTTTAGAGATCAAAACACATGTGGATGAGCCCTTAGAGGTAGGTGGGGTTGGGTCCTTGTTGCTTTATTGTTGGTATTATTGACCTTTGTCAAAGTTCCAACCACATGCAATCAAAATCAAACGGGTAATAATGATCAATCAAGGAGGTCCAAATTTATTTGAACTTAGAGATGGAGTATTTGAGGAACTCTGCCATTTTCCCGTTGAGAAGAAACCAATTCATCTTCTGTTTCACTTGGCAATTGTAAGGGATGGAGTATTTGAGGAACTCCACCATTTTCCTATTGAGAAGAAACCAATTAATCTTCTGTTTCACTTGGCAATTGTAAGGGTCGATGACCACCATGTTGTTCCTTGAAGCTATTTGGTAGTCATAAGGATAAATGTCCGGAAACAAATTTGGTTATGCATACCGAATTTAGGTTTAGTAAAGTTATAGTAATTTTTTTATGTTTGACTGTAGCAAAACTTTTATAACACCAGAGTGACTATGATTTAGTTTTTTTCCAGCAATGACCATTTGAGCATAACTTGCTCTGACGGGATTGGACAGGGTCTGCTTTGCAAAGCGTAATGACTTTTAACACAATGACAGCAAAATGGGTTTCTTTCCCCGGCAAAAATTCTGTGGGCAGTAGCTGCTATTTTAAAAAAGATGGTAGTGATATTTCTTAATTCGAAAGGCAAACACATATTTTAACGATTTCCAAGTATTTGCGTGCTTCCAACATGTCACGCAGCCAAGAAAGCTTGTTTTATCCACCATATGTAGAATCACTTTGCTTTGTTGTCTATAGTGGGAACTATACCATACAATCCACTTCCTCTCTGCAAAAGTACATTTGAAAAGAAAAGCGTCCAAGTTTTATCTGAGCTGTGCGCACAAAGTATTACGGATAGGATGCACTATATGAGTTTTGGCTGAACAGATTAGAAAATAAATAAATTAAAAGGTCTTTTCTTTGGCAAGTCGATAATGGAGTCCAGAGCTTCTGGCACATAAATCTAATATTACTTCAGAACTTGAAAAATCAGACTTAAGACTTGAGGTTTTTACGGCCTTGTTAAAAACTATCGTGTTACGTCTTTTGGAAAACACATGGAATGCTTGACTCCAAACCTATTAAACGTGAAGGGAGTTTCTGAATGTGATTATGTTTTCGTGATCTGTGCCATTAGATTTTCTCAAGTTCTAAGTTGGAATCTCCAAGGGTTTACTTATGGTTTTTCCAGCCAGTGGTGGATTGTGTGTTAACTCTTGCACTCACGCAAAGAGAAGACAATGCCGTCATTTTTAATTGGTTACTATACATTTTATTTTGCTGCAGTTTACTTTTTATGTGTTAATGCTTTTTCTCTTGCTTTGTAGTATTCTCGTTTTTAGAATAGAGCTCCTTAAAGTGTTACTAAACCCAGGACCCTGCATTCATTATATCTGGTCTACACAGAACATGAACATGCAATTATTTTACTAAATAAAAAGTACAAAAATAGCAGTCTTATGACTTGTATCAGTGTCCAGCTGAGCACTGGTTAAAGCTTGTAGGAAGAGTTTTCATTCTCCTTTGACTGTCTTATGAGGCTGCCTGACCCTCTGTCTGGACAGTGCTGAGTGGCCCTGTGCTGATCCCCCCCCCCCCCCCAAAAAAAACTCTGCAATGAGCATGAGCAGAGTGCCTCCTAGGGGCTCTGTTCTATCAGCAGATGGATTGGGGACGGTAAAGGAAGGGAAGGATCAGAGAAGACAGGATCAAGCAGCCTTTTTGCACAATACGGAGGATTAACCCCTTAGGTTCCACAGAGAGTATAACAAACATGCTTTACTGCATATACAGACTGATTTTACTGTTGCGGGTTTAGTAACACTTTAAGTGTGCCATGTTTAATGCCATCCTGAGGGAATTCCTTAAAGTGGACCTAGCATCAGTGATGTTTTTTCATCTCAAGGTGTAAGGAAAGTCAAAACCTAACTAAGCTTAAATCTATACCCACCCCCCATTTAAAGCCCAATCTATCTACCCTGTAAAAGGAAAGAAGTCTATACTTATTTTGAAATAGGTCACATGACTGGCTTAAGTGTAGAGGAGAAATCGCCAACAAGGGCTGCAGAACCTGGGCAATGATGGCACCCATGGACGTACTATGGGGCATCCGTTATCAGCTGTCTCTCCTCTACACTGAAGCCAATGCTGGAAGTTGGTCATGTGACCGGACCGGAGCGACTTCACAATAGGCAAGTATATAGATCTTTCCTTCAGCCTGGGTTCGATGCAGGAACCAGCGTGATTCCAGTGCCAGTTCCCGCATCGCATCTCCCCCGCAGGCAGTTCACACCGCCCTTTGCGAACTGCTGCGGGTGTAGTTACTGACACCCCCAGATCGCTTCACAGATCGCAGTGCGAACTATGGATTCAGACAGCAATCGGATCGCATGGGTGTTCACACCCATGCGATCCGATTCCAGTGCAGGAAAAAAAGTCCCTGCGAATCACATGTGATGTCTGTATTCGCTACAATGTGAACCCAGGCTTACAGGGTAGATAGAAGAGGCTTAGAATAGGGGTGGGGGTAGATTTAAGCTTAGTAAGGTTTTAACTTGCTATACACTTTAAATGAGAACCATAAGCAATATTTTTTTTTCCATTTTGGATAGAACAAGGGAGGGTTATAATCCTGGTCAGATTATTATTATTTTTTTACCATCTGTGTCCCATTATGGAGATTTTTTTCTTCACTTCCTGTCCCATAGCCAAACAGCATGTTTTATTAAAAGCAGCGCACTTTTGTGCATCTGCATGCTGTTGCGGGACCGCGTGCGATTTTGTACACACTCCCACACCCGCACAGGTGTGAACCTAGCCAAAAATGCTGTTTACCACTTGACCTCTGGAAGATTTACCCCCCCCCCCCATGACCAGGCCATTTTTTACGATATGGCACTGTGTTACTTTAACTGATAATTGCGTGCTCATACAATCTAAGTCATTTTTTTCCCCACAAAAATAGAGCTTTCTTTTGGTTGTATTTGATCACCACTGTATTTTTTAAATTTTTTTACACTATGAACAAAAAAGTCTGACAATTTTGAAAAAAGAAATAATATATTTTTTACTTTCTGCTATAAAACATATGCAATTAAAAAAAAAATCAAAATCTAATTTCTTCATAAATGTAGGCCAATAGGTATTCTACTAAATATTTTTGGTAAAAAAAAATCACAATAAGCGTCTATTGATTAATTTGCGTAAAAGTTATAGCATCTACAAACTATGGGATATATACTGGATTTTTTTTAATACTAGTAATGGCGGCGATCAGTGACTTATAGCGGGACTGCGATATTGCGGCGGACATTCTGACACTAACTGGCACTTTTGACACTTTGTGGGAACCAGTGATCAGTGCTAAAAATATGCACTGTCACTGTACTAATGACACTGGCTGGGAAGGGGGGAGATCAAAAGGTTAAATGTGTGCCTAGCCAGTGTTTGTGAGCACACTGGGGTTGATTTACTAAAGTTAAAAAGTCTGTGCGCTGCAAGTGCATAGGAAAGGAAAATAACAAACTGCATTTTTTCCTTGGAACAGGCAAAACTTCGGATTGGCAGCACACCTACACGAGAATTAAAGTAGAAAGTCTTTATTGAAACATAAATGTATTAAAAGCAATGGATTGGTACAGGCAGGGGAAATGCAGACATGTTTCACACTGTAAAGTGCTTTGTCAAAACCAACCATGACTGAATGATAGAAATCAGCAGAGCTTCCCCTTAGATCTAGAAGAACTGCATTTGCAGTGTACTTCAAGTGTACTTCTAGTGCACAGTATATGTGTCTTTAGTAAATCAACCCCTATGTGTGGTGCTTTAAATTCATCACTTCCCCCTGTCAAGGCGGAGCTCTGCTTTGTTTACATAGGCAGAGCTCCGTCTGGTGTCTCCGCTCGACAATTGGCGGGTGCCGACGGACATCAATTGGCCGGCTGATTGGCTTCTGCTGTGACAAATCGCACGTACCCCCTATCTGGATGTTTATATGCGTGATTCTGCACAGCGCAGCCGCCCCGTAGCAGTAAATCTGCTATAGAGTGGTTGGCAAGCGGTTAAGTTGCTGGCAAATGACCATTTTTGGTCTCTTACTTCTGTTTGTAAATAAACAGGTGAGGATTCCCTTCATCTCTACCAGAACCTTATCCTAGATGAGGGTCTGATATAGATATTATTTGGGTACCCTCACACAAGAAAAATAGTGTGGGGTTCCCCCTAAAAATATATCAAGAGTGACCCCATGCAAAAAAAGATCTGAATTTTAGGCTCTGCAGTTGTAGGGCTTATTTTGACAGCCTCCTTTAACAATAAGGGGCCTCCAGATACCCCCCCATGTGAATAAATAAGGACCCCTACTCATTTACTGAAAAAAAAAATGTAAACAGCAAATAATGACACCACACTTTTTGACAAGCCCTTTTAAAAAAAAATCAAAACCTAATCCAAGAAATGTCTCACGATGTACATCAATTGTCAGTCATGTTTTCCAGAGCTGTAGATCCAACATGAATCACTATGAACAATGCCTGCCACCTGCTGAATCAGAAAGATCCCATCAACCAATAGACACATCTAATCCTCCCATTGACTAACACTGAATGACATCTCCAAGCTCTCCGCTAAAACAAAGATGCGGGGCCTCTCGGGTAACGTCATTAACCAAGATGGCCACAGCCACATCTGGTCAATGTCATTGCCCAAATATGGCCATTACTGTCACACTACTGCCAGGGATTCCCAGCTAGTAAATGAATAGGGCTGACCGATATTGGTTGCTAAGAACAAGGCGGGTGCTGTCAACCGACGCTTCCTTAGCAACCATTGACAGATAGGAAGCTGTCTGTAGATTGCAGTGGTAAAATACCTCTACTATATATATATATATATATATATATATATATATATGATGTTCAGCTCTCTGCAAGTGTTCGGACAGAACCTTGAGCTCATCCCTACTCCCTATTAGAGAGATATCTTACCAATTCCTGTCCTGGTAGCATGTCACTGGGAGAGGAAGTGAGGATAAATGTCCCCAGTGGGAACACAAACAGTAAAACCTGATAGTCGGTTTAACCCTTAGACCCCATACACACTAATAGATTTTCTGCAGATTTTTGTCTTCAGATTTACCAAAACCATATAATACGAGGTCAAACCTTAAGAGTTTCAATTTGTATGTAATCAGGCAGGCCCTTGCACTACATGGCTTTGGTAAATCTGAAGACAAAAATCTGCAGAAAATCTAATAGTGTGTATGGGATCATAGGCCCCTTTCACATAACAAGCCATCTATTAACTCTTATGTCCCGTACACACAATCGGACAACAAATTTTGGATGTGAGCTTGTTGGCGGAAAGTCTGACCGTGTGTATGCTCCATCAGACATTTGCACAAATTGTGAGTATAGCCTCAAATAATAAGGGTAGTAAAATTTAAACCGTACCATCATCCAAATTAATATGTACAAGGAAAAGAGAGTGGGACATAGGGGACAGTGGCTGATGTTGGCCCCATAATGTTCACACCCTAAAATGGCTGGACTATACCGGTACAGGTAAACGATGATAGACAGAATGTATAAAAGGAATTTATTACAAAAAGGAAATACATGGTATACAGATTAAATGCAAAACAGAAATTCAAAGATCACCAAAGAATATCTGTAAATTACAAAATATTGCCTGGTCTGGTTCTCGACTAGTTTCGCGATATTATCGCTTCCTCAGGAGGACCAATCTATAAGACAAATAATATAATGCAATACAAGCAAAAACAATATACAGTACACTACAAGTAGTGATCTTAAAAACAGCATGTAGAAAGGGGAAAGAATAAAACATAATTACTAGTTCGGCTTACCCTATAATTGGGTGATCGTGTGCGGCACCGGGCCACCCAAACAACTCTCCCCCGCGGCGGACAAGGGGGATAGTTTAGAGCCCTCTAAGTAAAAAGCATAGCGTAAGTGGGGGGCTACAAAGATAGCTGGTGAAAGGATACAATGGATTTAGCCACCCACATATTGAGGGAGCGGAAAGGGGGGGGAGGGAGGGCCAAGGGAAAAAGGGGGAAGGAAACTGGGGGGAGGGGGAGGGGGGGAAAGGGAGGGGGGGAAAAGGAGGGAGAAAGGGGGAGCGGGAAGGGAGGAGGGAAGGAGGGTAAGGGTAATGGAACATGGGAAGGGGAAGGGGGGGGAGAAAGGGGGGGGGGAAAGGGGGGGGGGGACTGGAGGGACACCAGGGGAGGGGGGGGTAGTGGAGGGAAAGGCAAAAAAGGGGGGAGGGGGGGTAGGGGACAGGGTGAGGAGGAGCAGACAATGCACAGGAACAGGGAGGGTAGAGGGAGGAGGGGAAGGGGAACAAACAAGAGGGATTACACTGGGCTAATAAACAATAGAAGCGTGTGATGTGGCTTACCATAATGGTTGGGACGAAGGGTAATACATATGCTAGCCACAAAAAGACTTGCGATGGCGTGGGGGTCGGGTGGCCCGTAATGAGCAGGAGAACCAACCAATTCCAAGCACTGGGGCATCATGAAGGGTACAATGTGTGGAAGTCCACCACTAAGGGTAGATAACCACAGGGTTGCATGGCAGTCTGTCAATAAATAGTATCAAATGTAACATGAGATACAGGATAAAATCCAAGTGAAGGTATCTAAAATAGATAGCGTCGGGTAGAGGATAGTATCCAAGGTAAGAGAACATAACGTACCTATAGATGTACACCAGTGAGGTGTTGAAGGCCTCCGTTTCCATCCCAGCCCCACGTCAGCAGTCTATCATGGGGAGAGCTCAGATGCTCACTCACAGGCCCGAGGGCCCATTAAGTGAGCTCCCCAACCCGGAGACGCCCACGACGCCGCCAGCCGGCAAGCGTCAGACGTCACCGGGTCAGTTTCTCCGCACTGCGCAGGTGCGCGGACCGCGCTACTGCGCAAGCGCGTTCAAGGCGAGCCCGTGGGTAGGAAACCCTGGGCTCCGCAAGGACAAGCAGGAGACGAACACCAGGGCGTCTTCTCTGCCAGGAGAAACACATGTCCGCCGCTTGGAAAGGCACAGGCAGCCACGGACCACACAGGGCACCTAGGGTCAGCCGAACAAAATAAACAAAACATTGAGCATCATGACAAAAAATGGTAATAAATAAATAACAGTATGTGTAAAAGAAATAAGAGTGGCAATAAAATGCCACCCAATCATTAAGGTGTTGGTAAACACAAACGGGACCTTGGTCCCCATAGATGGCACTACAAACAGAGGGGGGGCAGCATTGGCTACTGAGAGACCTGGTTGAGAGATGAGAGCATTAATCAGTTGGGGCTACCTGTTGGTGAGTGATAGGAGTGAGAATAAGGACAGGGAACAAGGAGGGGGGGGAAGGGGTGTGGGGGGAGGGGGTGTAGGGGGGGGGGGGGTTTTAAGGATGTGCCAATGAAAGATGAAGTGTGTGTTGTAAATGAATGGAAGTGATGCGGTGAAGAGTGGTAAGAGAATGGATGAAAATTATACATGGTTGATTGGTAGTGACAGATAATAAAATAAAAAACGTGAGCATGTGTAAAACAGTGGACCTGAGTACAACGTAGTAGAGATAGAAATCTGAAGGTAATAGTGACAACCAACAGCGAGGAAGCCATGGTAGATGGATGGGAAGAATGGAATAAATCCTAACAATAATTAGATTAGGGGTTAGATGACATGAAGGCAGGAACTCCATAGGGTGTCAAACTACATAATATAATATTCTAGGCTAGAAAGGGGTAATCGCAGAAGGGCGATGATGTAGCAATGATAGGATTAGGTTACAAAGGGCCAACATGGGTAAGGGTCAGCTACGGATTAGGGGTATGGATAACACAATAATCACACTGGACGGAGATTAAACGGTCCATAGTAGCACATACTCTTGGGTAAAGGGTAGTGAATATAGACTGACCAAACCCCATTCATGGCAATAATAGGTGTAATGTTAAAAGTTTGAGTTGAAACATGGTATAGTGGGGTAAATGTGAAGGAACATCTGACTGTATGGAACTTAACCTGCGTGGTCAGTGATAGGGCTGCTCCCATGTATGGTCCATCTAAAGGAGGGGGCCAAACTCCGACGTAATGGGATAATTAATAAACAAAAAAGTAATCTAAGTTAGGAATTAGAGGCACTCAAGGGGAAAAAAAGAAAACGGGTGTGTTATCCACCAATGAATATGCACAAATTGTGAGTATAGCCTCAAATAATAAGGGTAGTAAAATTTAAACCGTACCATCATCCAAATTAATATGTACAAGGAAAAGAGAGTGGGACATAGGGGACAGTGGCTGATGTTGGCCCCATAATGTTCACACCCTAAAATGGCTGGACTATACCGGTACAGGTAAACGATGATAGACAGAATGTATAAAAGGAATTTATTACAAAAAGGAAATACATGGTATACAGATTAAAATGCAAAAACAGAAATTCAAAGATCACCAAAGAATATCTGTAAATTACAAAATATTGACTGGTCTGGTTCTCGACTAGTTCGCGATATTATCGCTTCCTCAGGAGGACCAATCTATAAGACAAATAATATAATGCAATACAAGCAAAAACAATATACAGTACACTACAAGTAGTGATCTTAAAAACAGCATGTAGAAAGGGGAAAGAATAAAACATAATTACTAGTTCGGCTTACCCTATAATTGGGTGATCGTGTGCGGCACCGGGCCACCCAAACAACTCTCCCCCGCGGCGGACAAGGGGGATAGTTTTAGAGCCCTCTAAGTAAAAAGCATAGCGTAAGTGGGGGCTACAAAGATAGCTGGTGAAAGGATACAATGGATTTAGCCACCCACATATTGAGGGAGCGGAAAGGGAGGGGAGGGAGGGCCAAGGGAAAAAGGGGGAAGGAAACTGGGGGGAGGGGGAGGGGGGGAAAGGGAGGGGGGGAAAAGGAGGAGAAAGGGGGAGCGGGAAGGGAGGAGGGAAGGAGGGTAAGGGTAATGGAACATGGGAAGGGGAAGGGGGGGGAGAAAGGGGGGGGGGGAAAGGGGGGGGGACTGGGAGGGACACCAGGGGAGGGGGTAAGTGGAGGGAAAGGCAAAAAGGGGGGAGGGGGGGTAGGGGACAGGGTGAGGAGGAGCAGACAATGCACAGGAACAGGGAGGGTAGAGGGAGGAGGGGAAGGGGAACAAACAAGAGGGATTACACTGGGCTAATAAACAATAGAAGCGTGTGATGTGGCTTACCATAATGGTTGGGACGAAGGGTAATACATATGCTAGCCACAAAAAGACTTGCGATGGCGTGGGGGTCGGGTGGCCCGTAAATGAGCAGGAGAACCAACCAATTCCAAGCACTGGGGCATCATGAAGGGTACAATGTGTGGAAGTCCACCACTAAGGGTAGATAACCACAGGGTTGCATGGCAGTCTGTCAATAAATAGTATCAAATGTAACATGAGATACAGGATAAAATCCAAGTGAAGGTATCTAAAATAGATAGCGTCGGGTAGAGGATAGTATCCAAGGTAAGAGAACATAACGTACCTATAGATGTACACCAGTGAGGTGTTGAAGGCCTCCGTTCCATCCCAGCCCCACGTCAGCAGTCTATCATGGGAGAGCTCAGATGCTCACTCACAGGCCGAGGGCCCATTAAGTGAGCTCCCCAACCCGGAGACGCCCACGACGCCGCCAGCCGGCAAGCGTCTGACGTCACCGGGTCAGTTTCTCCGCACTGCGCAGGTGCGCGGACCGCGCTACTGCGCAAGCGCGTTCAAGGCGAGCCCGTGGGTAGGAAACCCTGGGCTCCGCAAGGACAAGCAGGAGACGAACACCAGGGCGTCTTCTCCTGCCAGGAGAAACACATGTCCGCCGCTTGGAAAGGCACAGGCAGCCACGGACCACACAGGGCACCTAGGGTCAGCCGAACAAAATAAACAAAAACATTGAGCATCATGACAAAAAATGGTAATAAATAAATAACAGTATGTGTAAAAGAAATAAGAGTGGCAATAAAATGCCACCCAATCCATTAAGGTGTTGGTAAACACAAACGGGACTTGGTCCCCATAGATGGCACTACAAACAGAGGGGGGGCAGCATTGGCTACTGAGAGACCTGGTTGAGAGATGAGAGCATTAATCAGTTGGGGCTACCTGTTGGTGAGTGATAGGAGTGAGAATAAGGACAGGGAACAAGGAGGGGGGGAAGGGGTGTGGGGGGAGGGGGTGTAGGGGGAGGGGGGGGGGTTTTAAGGATGTGCCAATGAAAGATGAAGTGTGTGTTG